>NW_026622902.1:12500-38590 GCF_023065955.2 Ursus arctos
GGTCTCCGGGCTGTGTTCGTTGGGGTTGAACTCCTGCTAGCAAAACCGCCGGGTTGAGGGAAGGGTTCAGACTGTGCCTGGGCCCTGTGGTCTCTTCCAGGTCAGTGTATGGCATTTCCTTCCCCTTGCCCCAGGCACCTGGGAGCATGTCTGCACGTGGAGAAAGACTTTCCCGTGGGAAGCCGGGTTTTGTCAAACGGGTCCCCGTGCTCTGCTCCTCTCTTTTCACTCCTGCTGCCAGAAGCCCAGGGAGGATGGGAGGGCTTAGAACATGGCTGGGCACTGTGGTTTCTTCCACAGAAGTGGAGGGCATTTGCTTTACCTTGCCACAACCACTTGGGATAGGGTGTGCACCTCAGGAAAACTGTCTCCGTGGGAAGCCGGCTTTTTGCAAAGGGGTCTCAGGGCCGTGTGCCTCGGCTGTCCCTCCGGCTCCCCAAAGCACAGGGACGAGGTGAGGGGCTTAGACCATGCCTGGGCAATGTTGTTTCTTACACCTGGGTGTGTGGCATTTTGTTGAGCTGGCTACCCCCACTTGGGATAGGTGTTCCACAGCAAGCACCTATTGTTCGTCGGAAGCCGTTTTTGCCCCAGGGGTCTCCGGGCTGTGTTCGTTGGGGTTGAACTCCTGCTAGCAAAACCGCCGGGTTGAGGGAAGGGTTCAGACTGTGCCTGGGCCCTGTGGTCTCTTCCAGGTCAGTGTATGGCATTTCCTTCCCCTTGCCACAGGCACCTGGGAGCATGTCTGCACGTGGAGAAAGACTTTCCCGTGGGAAGCCGGGTTTTGTCAAACGGGTCCCCGTGCTCTGCTCCTCTCTTTTCACTCCAGCTGCCAGAAGCCCAGGGAAGATGGGAGGGCTTAGAACATGGCTGGGCACTGTGGTTTCTTCCAGAGAAGTGGAGGGCATTTGCTTTACCTTGCCACAACCACTTGGGATAGGGTGTGCACATCAGGAAAACTGTTTCCGTGGGAAGCCGGCTTTTTCAAAGGGGTCTCAGGGCCGTGTGCCTCGGCTGTCCCTCCGGCTCCCCATAGCACAGGGACGAGGTGAGGGGCTTAGACCATGCCTAGGCAATGTTGTTTCTTACACCTGGGTGTGTGGCATTTTGTTGAGCTGGCTACCCCCACTTGGGATAGGTGTTCCACAGCAAGCACCTATTGTTCGTCGGAAGCCGTTTTTGACCCAGGGGTCTCCGGGCTGTGTTCGTTGGGGTTGATCTCCTGCTAGCAAAACCGCCGGGTTGAGGGAAGGGTTCAGACTGTGCCTGGGCCCTGTGGTCTCTTCCAGGTCAGTGTATGGCGTTTCCTTCCCCTTGCCCTAGGCACCTGGGAGCATATCTGCACGTGGAGAAAGACTTTCCCGTGGGAAGCCGGGTTTTGTCAAACGGGTCCCCGTGCTCTGCTCCTCTCTTTTCACTCCTGCTGCCAGAAGCCCAGGGAGGATGGGAGGGCTTAGAACATGGCTGGGCACTGTGGTTTCTTCCAGAGAAGTGGAGGGCATTTGCTTTACCTTGCCACAACCACTTGGGATAGGGTGTGCACCTCAGGAAAACTGTCTCCGTGGGAAGCCGGCTTTTTGCAAAGGGGTCTCAGGGCCATGTGCCTCGGCTGTCCCTCCGGCTCCCCAAAGCACAGGGACGAGGTGAGGGGCTTAGACCATGCCTGGGCAATGTTGTTTCTTACACCTGGGTGTGTGGCATTTTGTTGAGCTGGCTACCCCCACTTGGGATAGGTGTTCCACAGCAAGCACCTATTGTTCGTCGGAAGCCGTTTTTGCCCCAGGGGTCTCCGGGCTGTGTTCGTTGGGGTTGAACTCCTGCTAGCAAAACCGCCGGGTTGAGGGAAGGGTTCAGACTGTGCCTGGGCCCTGTGGTCTCTTCCAGGTCAGTGTATGGCATTTCCTTCCCCTTGCCCCAGGCACCTGGGAGCATGTCTGCACGTGGAGAAAGACTTTCCCGTGGGAAGCCGGGTTTTGTCAAACGGGTCCCAGTGCTCTGCTCCTCTCTTTTCACTCCTGCTGCCAGAAGCCCAGGGAGGATGGGAGGGCTTAGAACATGGCTGGGCACTGTGGTTTCTTCCAGAGAAGTGGAGGGCATTTGCTTTACCTTGCCACAACCACTTGGGATAGGGTGTGCACCTCAGGAAAACTGTCTCCGTGGGAAGCCGGCTTTTTCAAAGGGGTCTCAGGGCCGTGTGCCTCGGCTGTCCCTCCGGTTCCCCAAAGCACAGGGACGAGGTGAGGGGCTTAGACCATGCCTGGGCAATGTTGTTTCTTACACCTGGGTGTGTGGCATTTTGTTGAGCTGGCTACCCCCACTTGGGATAGGTGTTCCACAGCAAGCACCTATTGTTCGTCGGAAGCCGTTTTTGCCCCAGGGGTCTCCGGGCTGTGTTCGTTGGGGTTGAACTCCTGCTAGCAAAACCGCCGGGTTGAGGGAAGGGTTCAGACTGTGCCTGTGCCCTGTGGTCTCTTCCAGGTCAGTGTATGGCATTTCCTTCCCCTTGCCCCAGGCACCTGGGAGCATGTCTGCACGTGGAGAAAGACTTTCCCGTGGGAAGCCGGTTTTTGTCAAACGGGTCCCCGTGCTCTGCTCCTCTCTTTTCACTCCTGCTGCCAGAAGCCCAGGGAGGATGGGAGGGCTTAGAACATGGCTGGGCACTGTGGTTTCTTCCAGAGAAGTGGAGGGCATTTGCTTTACCTTGCCACAACCACTTGGGATAGGGTGTGCACCTCAGGAAAACTGTCTCCGTGGGAAGCCGGCTTTTTCAAAGGGGTCTCAGGGCCGTGTGCCTCGGCTGTCCCTCCGGCTCCCCAAAGCACAGGGACGAGGTGAGGGGCTTAGACCATGCCTGGGCAATGTTGTTTCTTACACCTGGGTGTGTGGCATTTTGTTGAGCTGGCTACCCCCACTTGGGATAGGTGTTCCACAGCAAGCACCTATTGTTCGTCGGAAGCCGTTTTTGCCCCAGGGGTCTCCGGGCTGTGTTCGTTGGGGTTGAACTCCTGCTAGCAAAACCGCCGGGTTGAGGGAAGGGTTCAGACTGTGCCTGGGCCCTGTGGTCTCTTCCAGGTCAGTGTATGGCATTTCCTTCCCCTTGCCCCAGGCACCTGGTAGCATGTCTGCACGTGGAGAAAGACTTTCCCATGGGAAGCCGGGTTTTGTCAAACGGGTCCCCGTGCTCTGCTCCTCTCTTTTCACTCCTGCTGCCAGAAGCCCAGGGAGGATGGGAGGGCTTAGAACATGGCTGGGCACTGTGGTTTCTTCCAGAGAAGTGGAGGGCATTTTCTTTACCTTGCCACAACCACTTGGGATAGGGTGTGCACCTCAGGAAAACTGTCTCCATGGGAAGCCGGCTTTTTGCAAAGGGGTCTCAGGGCCGTGGGCCTCGGCTGTCCCTCCGGCTCCCCAAAGCACAGGGACGAGGTGAGGGGCTTAGACCATGCCTGGGCAATGTTGTTTCTTACACCTGGGTGTGTGGCATTTTGTTGAGCTGGCTACACCCACTTGGGATAGGAGTTCCACAGCAAGCACCTATTGTTCGTCGGAAGCCGTTTTTGCCCCAGGGGTCTCCGGGCTGTGTTCGTTGGGGTTGAACTCCTGCTAGCAAAAACGCCGGGTTGAGGGAAGGGTTCAGACTGTGCCTGGGCCCTGTGGTCTCTTCCAGGTCAGTGTATGGCATTTCCTTCCCCTTGCCCCAGGCACCTGGGAGCATGTCTGCTCGTGGAGAAAGACTTTCCCGTGGGAAGCCGGTTTTTGTCAAACGGGTCCCAGTGCTCTGCTCCTCTCTTTTCACTCCTGCTGCCAGAAGCCCAGGGAGGATGGGAGGGCTTAGAACATGGCTGGGCACTGTGGTTTCTTCCAGAGAAGAGGAGGGCATTTGCTTTACCTTGCCACAACCACTTGGGATAGGGTCTGCACCTCAGGAAAACTGTCTCCGTGGGAAGCCGGCTTTTTGCAAAGGGGTCTCATGGCCGTGTGCCTCGGGTGTCCCTCCGGCTCCCCAAAGCACAGGGACGAGGTGAGGGGCTTAGACCATGCCTGGGCAATGTTGTTTCTTACACCTGGGTGTGTGGCATTTTGTTGAGCTGGCTACCCCCACTTGGGATTGGTGTTCCACAGCAAGCGCATATTGTTCGTCCGAAGCGGTTTTTGCCCCAGGGGTCTTCGGGCTATGTTCGTTGGGGTTGAACTCCTGCTAGCAAATCCGCCGGGTTGAGGGAAGGGTTCAGACTGTGCCTGGGCCCTGTGGTCTCTTCCAGGTCAGTGTATGGCATTTCCTTCCCCTTGCCACAGGCACCTGGGAGCATGTCTGCACGTGGAGAAAGACTTTCCCGTGGGAAGCCGGTTTTTGTCAAACGGGTCCCCGTGCTCTGCTCCTCTCTTTTCACTCCTGCTGCCAGAAGCCCAGGGAGGATGGGAGGGCTTAGAACATGGCTGGGCACTCTGGTTTCTTCCAGAGAAGTGGAGGGCATTTGCTTTACCTTGCCACAACCACTTGGGATACGGTGTGCACCTCAGGAAAACTGTTTCCGTGGGAAGCCGGCTTTTTCAAAGGGGTCTCAGGGCCGTGTGCCTCGGCTGTCCCTCCGACTCCCCATAGCACAGGGACGAGGTGAGGGGCTTAGACCATGCCTGGGCAATGTTGTTTCTTACACCTGGGTGTGTGGCATTTTGTTGAGCTGGCTACCCCCACTTGGGATAGGTGTTCCACAGCAAGCACCTATTGTTCGTCGGAAGACGTTTTTGACCCAGGGGTCTCCGGGCTGTGTTCGTTGGGGTTGATCTCCTGCTAGCAAAACCGCCGGGTTGAGGGAAGGGTTCAGACTGTGCCTGGGCCCTGTGGTCTCTTCCAGGTCAGTGTATGGCGTTTCCTTCCCCTTGCCCCAGGCACCTGGGAGCATATCTGCACGTGGAGAAAGACTTTCCCGTGGGAAGCCGGGTTTTGTCAAACGGGTCCCCGTGCTCTGCTCCTCTCTTTTCACTCCTGCTGCCAGAAGCCCAGGGAGGATGGGAGGGCTTAGAACATGGCTGGGCACTCTGGTTTCTTCCAGAGAAGTGGAGGGCATTTGCTTTACCTTGCCACAACCACTTGGGATAGATTGTGCACCTCAGGAAAACTGTCTCCGTGGGAAGCCGGCTTTTTGCAAAGGGGTCTCAGGGCCGTGTGCCTCGGCTGTCCCTCCGGCTCCCCAAAGCACAGGGACGAGGTGAGGGGCTTAGACCATGCCTGGGCAATGTTGTTTCTTACACCTGGGTGTGTGGCATTTTGTTGAGCTGGCTACCCCCACTTGGGATAGGTGTTCCACAGCAAGCACCTATTGTTCGTCGGAAGCCGTTTTTGCCCCAGGGGTCTCCGGGCTGTGTTCGTTGGGGTTGAACTCCTGCTAGCAAAACCGCCGGGTTGAGGGAAGGGTTCAGACTGTGCCTGGGCCCTGTGGTCTCTTCCAGGTCAGTGTATGGCATTTCCTTCCCCTTGCCCCAGGCACCTGGGAGCATGTCTGCACGTGGAGAAAGACTTTCCCGTGGGAAGCCGGGTTTTGTCAAACGGGTCCCAGTGTTCTGCTCCTCTCTTTTCACTCCTGCTGCCAGAAGCCCAGGGAGGATGGGAGGGCTTACAACATGGCTGGGCACTGTGGTTTCTTCCAGAGAAGTGGAGGGCATTTGCTTTACCTTGCCACAACCACTTGGGATAGGGTCTGCACATCAGGAAAACTGTTTCCGTGGGAAGCCGGCTTTTTCAAAGGGGTCTCAGGGCCGTGTGCCTCGGCTGTCCCTCCGGCTCCGCATAGCACAGGGACGAGGTGAGGGGCTTAGACCATGCCTGGGCAATGTTGTTTCTTACACCTGGGTGTGTGGCATTTTGTTGAGCTGGCTACCCCCACTTGGGATAGGTGTTCCACAGCAAGCACCTATTGTTCGTCGGAAGCCCTTTTTGCCCCAGGGGTCTCCGGGCTGTGTTCGTTGGGGTTGAACTCCTGCTAGCAAAACCGCCGGGTTGAGGGAAGGGTTCAGACTGTGCCTGGGCCCTGTGGTCTCTTCCAGGTCAGTGTATGGCATTTCCTTCCCCTTGCCCCAGGCACCTGGGAGCATGTCGGCACGTGGAGAAAGACTTTCCCGTGGGAAGCCGGGTTTTGTCAAACGGATCCCAGTGCTCTGCTCCTCTCTTTTCACTCCTGCTGCCAGAAGCCCAGGGAGGATGGGAGGGCTTAGAACATGGCTGGGCACTCTGGTTTCTTCCAGAGAAGTGGAGGGCATTTGCTTTACCTTGCCACAACCACTTGGGACAGGGTGTGCACCTAAGGAAAACTGTCTCCGTGGGAAGCCGGCTTTTTGCAAAGGGGTCTCAGGGCCGTGTGCCTCGGCTGTCCCTCCGGCTCCCCAAAGCACAGGGACGAGGTGAGGGGCTTAGACCATGCCTGGGCAATGTTGTTTCTTACACCTGGGTGTGTGGCATTTTGTTGAGCTGGCTACCCCCACTTGGGATAGGTGTTCCACAGCAAGCACCTATTGTTCGTCGGAAGCCGTTTTTGCCCCAGGGGTCTCCGGGCTGTGTTCGTTGGGGTTGAACTCCTGCTAGCAAAACCGCCGGGTTGAGGGAAGGGTTCAGACTGTGCCTGGGCCCTGTGGTCTCTTCCAGGTCAGTGTATGGCATTTCCTTCCCCTTGCCCCAGGCACCTGGGAGCATGTCTGCACGTGGAGAAAGACTTTCCCGTGGGAAGCCGGGTTTTGTCAAACGGGTCCCAGTGCTCTGCTCCTCTCTTTTCACTCCTGCTGCCAGAAGCCCAGGGAGGATGGGAGGGCTTAGAACATGGCTGGGCACTGTGGTTTCTTCCAGAGAAGTGGAGGGCATTTGCTTTACCTTGCCACAACCACTTGGGATAGGGTCTGCACCTCAGGAAAACTGTCTCCGTGGGAAGCCGGCTTTTTGCAAAGGGGTCTCAGGGCCGTGGGCCTCGGCTGTCCCTCCGGCTCCCCAAAGCACAGGGACGAGGTGAGGGGCTTAGACCATGCCTGGGCAATGTTGTTTCTTACACCTGGGTGTGTGGCATTTTGTTGAGCTGGCTACACCCACTTGGGATAGGAGTTCCACAGCAAGCACCTATTGTTCGTCGGAAGCCGTTTTTGCCCCAGGGGTCTCCGGGCTGTGTTCGTTGGGGTTGAACTCCTGCTAGCAAAACCGCCGGGTTGAGGGAAGGGTTCAGACTGTGCCTGGGCCCTGTGGTCTCTTCCAGGTCAGTGTATGGCATTTCCTTCCCCTTGCCCCAGGCACCTGGGAGCATGTCTGCTCGTGGAGAAAGACTTTCCCGTGGGAAGCCGGTTTTTGTCAAACGGGTCCCAGTGCTCTGCTCCTCTCTTTTCACTCCTGCTGCCAGAAGCCCAGGGAGGATGGGAGGGCTTAGAACATGGCTGGGCACTGTGGTTTCTTCCAGAGAAGTGGAGGGCATTTGCTTTACCTTGCCACAACCACTTGGGATAGGGTCTGCACCTCAGGAAAACTGTCTCCGTGGGAAGCCGGCTTTTTGCAAAGGGGTCTCATGGCCGTGTGCCTCGGGTGTCCCTCCGGCTCCCCAAAGCACAGGGACGAGGTGAGGGGCTTAGACCATGCCTGGGCAATGTTGTTTCTTACACCTGGGTGTGTGGCATTTTGTTGAGCTGGCTACCCCCACTTGGGATTGGTGTTCCACAGCAAGCGCATATTGTTCGTCGGAAGCGGTTTTTGCCCCAGGGGTCTTCGGGCTATGTTCGTTGGGGTTGAACTCCTGCTAGCAAATCCGCCGGGTTGAGGGAAGGGTTCAGACTGTGCCTGGGCCCTGTGGTCTCTTCCAGGTCAGTGTATGGCATTTCCTTCCACTTGCCACAGGCACCTGGGAGCATGTCTGCACGTGGAGAAAGACTTTCCCGTGGGAAGCCGGTTTTTGTCAAACGGGTCCCCGTGCTCTGCTCCTCTCTTTTCACTCCTGCTGCCAGAAGCCCAGGGAGGATGGGAGGGCTTAGAACATGGCTGGGCACTGTGGTTTCTTCCAGAGAAGTGGAGGGCATTTGCTTTACCTTGCCACAACCACTTGGGATACGGTGTGCACATCAGGAAAACTGTTTCCGTGGGAAGCCGGCTTTTTCAAAGGGGTCTCAGGGCCGTGTGCCTCGGCTGTCCCTCCGACTCCCCATAGCACAGGGACGAGGTGAGGGGCTTAGACCATGCCTGGGCAATGTTGTTTCTTACACCTGGGTGTGTGGCATTTTGTTGAGCTGGCTACCCCCACTTGGGATAGGGGTTCCACAGCAAGCACCTATTGTTCGTCGGAAGACGTTTTTGACCCAGGGGTCTCCGGGCTGTGTTCGTTGGGGTTGATCTCCTGCTAGCAAAACCGCCGGGTTGAGGGAAGGGTTCAGACTGTGCCTGGGCCCTGTGGTCTCTTCCAGGTCAGTGTATGGCGTTTCCTTCCCCTTGCCCCGGCACCTGGGAGCATATCGGCACGTGGAGAAAGACTTTCCCGTGGGAAGCCGGGTTTTGTCAAACGGGTCCCCGTGCTCTGCTCCTCTCTTTTCACTCCTGCTGCCAGAAGCCCAGGGAGGATGGGAGGGCTTAGAACATGGCTGGGCACTGTGGTTTCTTCCAGAGAAGTGGAGGGCATTTGCTTTACCTTGCCACAACCACTTGGGATAGATTGTGCACCTCAGGAAAACTGTCTCCGTGGGAAGCCGGCTTTTTGCAAAGGGGTCTCAGGGCCGTGTGCCTCGGCTGTCCCTCCGGCTCCCCAAAGCACAGGGACGAGGTGAGGGGCTTAGACCATGGCTGGGCAATGTTGTTTCTTACACCTGGGTGTGTGGCATTTTGTTGAGCTGGCTACCCCCACTTGGGATAGGTGTTCCACAGCAAGCACCTATTGTTCGTCGGAAGCCGTTTTTGCCCCAGGGGTCTCCGGGCTGTGTTCGTTGGGGTTGAACTCCTGCTAGCAAAACCGCCGGGTTGAGGGAAGGGTTCAGACTGTGCCTGGGCCCTGTGGTCTCTTCCAGGTCAGTGTATGGCATTTCCTTCCCCTTGCCCCAGGCACCTGGGAGCATGTCTGCACGTGGAGAAAGACTTTCCCGTGGGAAGCCGGGTTTTGTCAAACGGGTCCCAGTGTTCTGCTCCTCTCTTTTCACTCCTGCTGCCAGAAGCCCAGGGAGGTTGGGAGGGCTTAGAACACGGCTGGGCACTGTGGTTTCTTCCAGAGAAGTGGAGGGCATTTGCTTTACCTTGCCACAACCACTTGGGATAGGGTGTGCACCTCAGGAAAACTGTCTCCGTGGGAAGCCGGCTTTTTCAAAGGGGTCTCAGGGCCGTGTGCCTCGGCTGTCCCTCCGGCTCCCCAAAGCACAGGGACGAGTTGAGGGGCTTAGACCATGCCTGGGCAATGTTGTTTCTTACACCTGGGTGTGTGGCATTTTGTTGAGCTGGCTACCCCCACTTGGGATAGGTGTTCCACAGCAAGCACCTATTGTTCGTCGGAAGCCGTTTTTGCCCCAGGGGTCTCCGGGCTGTGTTCGTTAGGGTTGAACTCCTGCTAGCAAAACCGCCGGGTTGAGGGAAGGGTTCAGACTGTGCCTGTGCCCTGTGGTCTCTTCCAGGTCAGTGTATGGCATTTCCTTCCCCTTGCCCCAGGCACCTGGGAGCATGTCTGCACGTGGAGAAAGACTTTCCCGTGGGAAGCCGGTTTTTGTCAAACGGGTCCCAGTGCTCTGCTCCTCTCTTTTCACTCCTGCTGCCAGAAGCCCAGGGAGGATGGGAGGGCTTAGAACATGGCTGGGCACTGTGGTTTCTTCCAGAGAAGTGGAGGGCATTTGCTTTACCTTGCCACAACCACTTGGGAGAGGGTGTGCACCTCAGGAAAACTGTCTCCGTGGGAAGCCGGCTTTTTCAAAGGGGTCTCAGGGCCGTGTGCCTCGGCTGTCCCTCCGGCTCCCCAAAGCACAGGGACGAGGTGAGGGGCTTAGACCATGCCTGGGCAATGTTGTTTCTTACACCTGGGTGTGTGGCATTTTGTTGAGCTGGCTACCCCCACTTGGGATAGGTGTTCCACAGCAAGCACCTATTGTTCGTCGGAAGCCGTTTTTGCCCCAGGGGTCTCCGGGCTTTGTTCGTTGGGGTTGAACTCCTGCTAGCAAAACCGCCGGGTTGAGGGAAGGGTTCAGACTGTGCCTGGGCCCTGTGGTCTCTTCCCGGTCAGTGTATGGCATTTCCTTCCCCTTGCCCCAGGCACCTGGTAGCATGTCTGCACGTGGAGAAAGACTTTCCCATGGGAAGCCGGGTTTTGTCAAACGGGTCCCCGTGCTCTGCTCCTCTCTTTTCACTCCTGCTGCCAGAAGCCCAGGGAGGATGGGAGGGCTTAGAATATGGCTGGGCACTGTGGTTTCTTCCAGAGAAGTGGAGGGCATTTTCTTTACCTTGCCACAACCACTTGGGATAGGGTGTGCACCTCAGGAAAACTGTCTCCATGGGAAGCCGGCTTTTTGCAAAGGGGTCTCAGGGCCGTGGGCCTCGGCTGTCCCTCCGGCTCCCCAAAGCACAGGGACGAGGTGAGGGGCTTAGACCATGCCTGGGCAATGTTGTTTCTTACACCTGGGTGTGTGGCATTTTGTTGAGCTGGCTACACCCACTTGGGATAGGAGTTCCACAGCAAGCACCTATTGTTCGTCGGAAGCCGTTTTTGCCCCAGGGGTCTCCGGGCTGTGTTCGTTGGGGTTGAACTCCTGCTAGCAAAACCGCCGGGTTGAGGGAAGGGTTCAGACTGTGCCTGGGCCCTGTGGTCTCTTCCAGGTCAGTGTATGGCATTTCCTTCCCCTTGCCCCAGGCACCTGGGAGCATGTCTGCTCGTGGAGAAAGACTTTCCCGTGGGAAGCCGGTTTTTGTCAAACGGGTCCCAGTGCTCTGCTCCTCTCTTTTCACTCCTGCTGCCAGAAGCCCAGGGAGGATGGGAGGGCTTAGAACATGGCTGGGCACTGTGGTTTCTTCCAGAGAAGAGGAGGGCATTTGCTTTACCTTGCCACAACCACTTGGGATAGGGTCTGCACCTCAGGAAAACTGTCTCCGTGGGAAGCCGGCTTTTTGCAAAGGGGTCTCATGGCCGTGTGCCTCGGGTGTCCCTCCGGCTCCCCAAAGCACAGGGACGAGGTGAGGGGCTTAGACCATGCCTGGGCAATGTTGTTTCTTACACCTGGGTGTGTGGCATTTTGTTGAGCTGGCTACCCCCACTTGGGATTGGTGTTCCACAGCAAGCGCATATTGTTCGTCGGAAGCGGTTTTTGCCCCAGGGGTCTTCGGGCTATGTTCGTTGGGGTTGAACTCCTGCTAGCAAATCCGCCGGGTTGAGGGAAGGGTTCAGACTGTGCCTGGGCCCTGTGGTCTCTTCCAGGTCAGTGTATGGCATTTCCTTCCCCTTGCCACAGGCACCTGGGAGCATGTCTGCACGTGGAGAAAGACTTTCCCGTGGGAAGCCGGTTTTTGTCAAACGGGTCCCCGTGCTCTGCTCCTCTCTTTTCACTCCTGCTGCCAGAAGCCCAGGGAGGATGGGAGGGCTTAGAACATGGCTGGGCACTGTGGTTTCTTCCAGAGAAGTGGAGGGCATTTGCTTTACCTTGCCACAACCACTTGGGATACGGTGTGCACCTCAGGAAAACTGTTTCCGTGGGAAGCCGGCTTTTTCAAAGGGGTCTCAGGGCCGTGTGCCTCGGCTGTCCCTCCGACTCCCCATAGCACAGGGACGAGGTGAGGGGCTTAGACCATGCCTGGGCAATGTTGTTTCTTACACCTGGGTGTGTGGCATTTTGTTGAGCTGGCTACCCCCACTTGGGATAGGTGTTCCACAGCAAGCACCTATTGTTCGTCGGAAGCCGTTTTTGCCCCAGGGGTCTCCGGGCTGTGTTCGTTGGGGTTGAACTCCTGCTAGCAAAACCGCCGGGTTGAGGGAAGGGTTCAGACTGTGCCTGGGCCCTGTGGTCTCTTCCAGGTCAGTGTATGGCATTTCCTTCCCCTTGCCCCAGGCACCTGGGAGCATGTCTGCACGTGGAGAAAGACTTTCCCGTGGGAAGCCGGGTTTTGTCAAACGGGTCCCAGTGTTCTGCTCCTCTCTTTTCACTCCTGCTGCCAGAAGCCCAGGGAGGATGGGAGGGCTTAGAACATGGCTGGGCACTGTGGTTTCTTCCAGAGAAGTGGAGGGCATTTGCTTTACCTTGCCACAACCAGTTGGGATAGGGTGTGCACCTCAGGAAAACTGTCTCCGTGGGAAGCCGGCTTTTTCAAAGGGGTCTCAGGGCCGTGTGCCTCGGCTGTCCCTCCGGCTCCCCAAAGCACAGGGACGAGGTGAGGGGCTTAGACCATGCCTGGGCAATGTTGTTTCTTACACCTGGGTGTGTGGCATTTTGTTGAGCTGGCTACCCCCACTTGGGATAGGTGTTCCACAGCAAGCACCTATTGTTCGTGGGAAGCCGTTTTTGCCCCAGGGGTCTCCGGGCTTTGTTCGTTGGGGTTGAACTCCTGCTAGCAAAACCGCCGGGTTGAGGGAAGGGTTCAGACTGTGCCTGGGCCCTGTGGTCTCTTCCAGGTCAGTGTATGGCATTTCCTTCCCCTTGCCCCAGGCACCTGGTAGCATGTCTGCACGTGGAGAAAGACTTTCCCATGGGAAGCCGGGTTTTGTCAAACGGGTCCCCGTGCTCTGCTCCTCTCTTTTCACTCCTGCTGCCAGAAGCCCAGGGAGGATGGGAGGGCTTAGAACATGGCTGGGCACTGTGGTTTCTTCCAGAGAAGTGGAGGGCATTTTCTTTACCTTGCCACAACCACTTGGGATAGGGTGTGCACCTCAGGAAAACTGTCTCCGTGGGAAGCCGGCTTTTTGCAAAGGGGTCTCAGGGTCGTGTGCCTCGGCTGTCCCTCCGGCTCCCCAAAGCACAGGGACGAGGTGAGGGGCTTAGACCATGCCTGGGCAATGTTTCTTACACCTGGGTGTGTGGCATTTTGTTGGGCTGGCTACCCCCACTTGGGATAGGTGTTCCACAGCAAGCACCTATTTTTCGTCGGAAGCCCTTTTTGCCCCAGGGGTCTCCGGGCTGTGTTCGTTGGGGTTGAACTCCTGCTAGCAAAACCGCCGGGTTGAGGGAAGGGTTCAGACTGTGCCTGGGCCCTGTGGTCTCTTCCAGGTCAGTGTATGGCATTTCCTTCCCCTTGCCACAGGCACCTGGGAGCATGTCTGCACGTGGAGAAAGACTTTCCCGTGGGAAGCCGGTTTTTGTCAAACGGGTCCCAGTGCTCTGCTCCTCTCTTTTCACTCCTGCTGCCAGAAGCCCAGGGAGGATGGGAGGGCTTAGAACATGGCTGGGCACTGTGGTTTCTTCCAGAGAAGTGGAGGGCATTTGCTTTACCTTGCCACAACCACTTGGGATAGGGTCTGCACCTCAGGAAAACTGTCTCCGTGGGAAGCCAGCTTTTTTCAAAGGTGTCTCAGGGCCGTGTGCCTCGGCTGTCCCTCCGGCTCCCCAAAGCACAGGGACGAGGTGAGGGGCTTAGACCATGCCTGGGCAATGTTGTTTCTTACACCTGGGTGTGTGGCATTTTGTTGAGCTGGCTACCCCCACTTGGGATAGGTGTTCCACAGCAAGCACCTATTGTTCGTCGGAAGCCGTTTTTGCCCCAGGGGTCCCCGGGCTGTGTTCGTTGGGGTTGAACTCCTGCTAGCAAACCCGCCGGGTTGAGGGAAGGGTTCAGACTGTGCCTGGGCCCTGTGGTCTCTTCCAGTTCAGTGTATGGCATTTCCTTCCCCTTGCCACAGGCACCTGGGAGCATGTCTGCACGTGGAGAAAGACTTTCCCGTGGGAAGCCGGTTTTTGTCAAACGGGTCCCCGTGCTCTGCTCCTCTCTTTTCACTCCTGCTGCCAGAAGCCCAGGGAGGATGGGAGGGCTTAGAACATGGCTGGGCACTGTGGTTTCTTCCAGAGAAGTGGAGGGCATTTGCTTTACCTTGCCACAACCACTTGGGATAGGGTGTGCACATCAGGAAAACTGTTTCCGTGGGAAGCCGGCTTTTTCAAAGGGGTCTCAGGGCCGTGTGCCTCGGCTGTCCCTCCGGCTCCCCATAGCACAGGGACGAGGTGAGGGGCTTAGACCATGCCTGGGCAATGTTGTTTCTTACACCTGGGTGTGTGGCATTTTGTTGAGCTGGCTACCCCCACTTGGGATAGGTGTTCCACAGCAAGCACCTATTGTTCGTCGGAAGACGTTTTTGACCCAGGGGTCTCCGGGCTGTGTTCGTTGGGGTTGATCTCCTGCTAGCAAAACCGCCGGGTTGAGGGAAGGGTTCAGACTGTGCCTGGGCCCTGTGGTCTCTTCCAGGTCACTGTATGGCGTTTCCTTCCCCTTGCCCCAGGCACCTGGGAGCATATCTGCACGTGGAGAAAGACTTTCCCGTGGGAAGCCGGGTTTTGTCAAACGGGTCCCCGTGCTCTGCTCCTCTCTTTTCACTCCTGCTGCCAGAAGCCCAGGGAGGATGGGAGGGCTTAGAACATGGCTGGGCACTGTGGTTTCTTCCAGAGAAGTGGAGGGCATTTGCTTTACCTTGCCACAACCACTTGGGATAGGTTGTGCACCTCAGGAAAACTGTTTCCGTGGGAAGCCGGCTTTTTCAAAGGGGTCTCAGGGCCGTGTGCCTCGGCTGTCCCTCCGGCTCCGCATAGCACAGGGACGAGGTGAGGGGCTTAGACCATGCCTGGGCAATGTTGTTTCTTACACCTGGGTGTGTGGCATTTTGTTGAGCTGGCTACCCCCACTTGGGATAGGTGTTCCACAGCAAGCACCTATTGTTCGTCGGAAGCCCTTTTTGACCCAGGGGTCTCCGGGCTGTGTTCGTTGGGGTTGAACTCCTGCTAGCAAAACCGCCGGGTTGAGGGAAGGGTTCAGACTGTGCCTGGGCCCTGTGGTCTCTTCCAGGTCAGTGTATGGCATTTCCTTCCCCTTGCCCCAGGCACCTGGGAGCATGTCTGCACGTGGAGAAAGACTTTCCCGTGGGAAGCCGGGTTTTGTCAAACGGGTCCCTGTGCTCTGCTCCTCTCTTTTCACTCCTGCTGCCAGAAGCCCAGGGAGGATGGGAGGGCTTAGAACATGGCTGGGCACTGTGGTTTCTTCCAGAGAAGTGGAGGGCATTTGCTTTACCTTGCCACAACCACTTGGGATAGATTGTGCACCTCAGGAAAACTGTCTCCGTGGGAAGCCGGCTTTTTGCAAAGGGGTCTCAGGGCCGTGGGCCTCGGCTGTCCCTCCGGCTCCCCAAAGCACAGGGACGAGGTGAGGGGCTTAGACCATGCCTGGGCAATGTTGTTTCTTACACCTGGGTGTGTGGCATTTTGTTGAGCTGGCTACACCCACTTGGGATAGGAGTTCCACAGCAAGCACCTATTGTTCGTCGGAAGCCGTTTTTGCCCCAGGGGTCTCCGGGCTGTGTTCGTTGGGGTTGAACTCCTGCTAGCAAAACCGCCGGGTTGAGGGAAGGGTTCAGACTGTGCCTGGGCCCTGTGGTCTCTTCCAGGTCAGTGTATGGCATTTCCTTCCCCTTGCCCCAGGCACCTGGGAGCATGTCTGCTCGTGGAGAAAGACTTTCCCGTGGGAAGCCGGTTTTTTCAAACGGGTCCCAGTGCTCTGCTCCTCTCTTTTCACTCCTGCTGCCAGAAGCCCAGGGAGGATGGGAGGGCTTAGAACATGGCTGGGCACTGTGGTTTCTTCCAGAGAAGTGGAGGGCATTTGCTTTACCTTGCCACAACCACTTGGGATAGGGTCTGCACCTCAGGAAAACTGTCTCCGTGGGAAGCCGGCTTTTTGCAAAGGGGTCTCATGGCCGTGTGCCTCGGGTGTCCCTCCGGCTCCCCAAAGCACAGGGACGAGGTGAGGGGCTTAGACCATGCCTGGGCAATGTTGTTTCTTACACCTGGGTGTGTGGCATTTTGTTGAGCTGGCTACCCCCACTTGGAATTGGTGTTCCACAGCAAGCGCATATTGTTAGTCGGAAGCGGTATTTGCCCCAGGGGTCTTCGGGCTATGTTCGTTGGGGTTGAACTCCTGCTAGCAAATCCGCCGGGTTGAGGGAAGGGTTCAGACTGTGCCTGGGCCCTGTGGTCTCTTCCAGGTCAGTGTATGGCATTTCCTTCCCCTTGCCCCAGGCACCTGGGAGCATGTCTGCACGTGGAGAAAGACTTTCCCGTGGGAAGCCGGGTTTTGTCAAACGGGTCCCTGTGCTCTGCTCCTCTCTTTTCACTCCTGCTGCCAGAAGCCCAGGGAGGATGGGAGGGCTTAGAACATGGCTGGGCACTGTGGTTTCTTCCAGAGAAGTGGAGGGCATTTGCTTTACCTTGCCACAACCACTTGGGATAGATTGTGCACCTCAGGAAAACTGTCTCCGTGGGAAGCCGGCTTTTTGCAAAGGGGTCTCAGGGCCGTGGGCCTCGGCTGTCCCTCCGGCTCCCCAAAGCACAGGGACGAGGTGAGGGGCTTAGACCATGCCTGGGCAATGTTGTTTCTTACACCTGGGTGTGTGGCATTTTGTTGAGCTGGCTACACCCACTTGGGATAGGAGTTCCACAGCAAGCACCTATTGTTCGTCGGAAGCCGTTTTTGCCCCAGGGGTCTCCGGGCTGTGTTCGTTGGGGTTGAACTCCTGCTAGCAAAACCGCCGGGTTGAGGGAAGGGTTCAGACTGTGCCTGGGCCCTGTGGTCTCTTCCAGGTCAGTGTATGGCATTTCCTTCCCCTTGCCCCAGGCACCTGGGAGCATGTCTGCTCGTGGAGAAAGACTTTCCCGTGGGAAGCCGGTTTTTTCAAACGGGTCCCAGTGCTCTGCTCCTCTCTTTTCACTCCTGCTGCCAGAAGCCCAGGGAGGATGGGAGGGCTTAGAACATGGCTGGGCACTGTGGTTTCTTCCAGAGAAGTGGAGGGCATTTGCTTTACCTTGCCACAACCACTTGGGATAGGGTCTGCACCTCAGGAAAACTGTCTCCGTGGGAAGCCGGCTTTTTGCAAAGGGGTCTCATGGCCGTGTGCCTCGGGTGTCCCTCCGGCTCCCCAAAGCACAGGGACGAGGTGAGGGGCTTAGACCATGCCTGGGCAATGTTGTTTCTTACACCTGGGTGTGTGGCATTTTGTTGAGCTGGCTACCCCCACTTGGGATTGGTGTTCCACAGCAAGCGCATATTGTTCGTCGGAAGCGGTTTTTGCCCCAGGGGTCTTCGGGCTATGTTCGTTGGGGTTGAACTCCTGCTAGCAAATCCGCCGGGTTGAGGGAAGGGTTCAGACTGTGCCTGGGCCCTGTGGTCTCTTCCAGGTCAGTGTATGGCATTTCCTTCCCCTTGCCACAGGCACCTGGGAGCATGTCTGCACGTGGAGAAAGACTTTCCCGTGGGAAGCCGGTTTTTGTCAAACGGGTCCCCGTGCTCTGCTCCTCTCTTTTCACTCCTGCTGCCAGAAGCCCAGGGAGGATGGGAGGGCTTAGAACATGGCTGGGCACTATGGTTTCTTCCAGAGAAGTGGAGGGCATTTGCTTTACCTTGCCACAACCACTTGGGATACGGTGTGCACATCAGGAAAACTGTTTCCGTGGGAAGCCGGCTTTTTCAAAGGGGTCTCAGGGCCGTGTGCCTCGGCTGTCCCTCCGACTCCCCATAGCACAGGGACGAGGTGAGGGGCTTAGACCATGCCTGGGCAATGTTGTTTCTTACACCTGGGTGTGTGGCATTTTGTTGAGCTGGCTACCCCCACTTGGGATAGGGGTTCCACAGCAAGCACCTATTGTTCGTCGGAAGACGTTTTTGACCCAGGGGTCTCCGGGCTGTGTTCGTTGGGGTTGATCTCCTGCTAGCAAAACCGCCGGGTTGAGGGAAGGGTTCAGACTGTGCCTGGGCCCTGTGGTCTCTTCCAGGTCAGTGTATGGCGTTTCCTTCCCCTTGCCCCAGGCACCTGGGAGCATATCTGCACGTGGAGAAAGACTTTCCCGTGGGAAGCCGGGTTTTGTCAAACGGGTCCCCGTGCTCTGCTCCTCTCTTTTCACTCCTGCTGCCAGAAGCCCAGGGAGGATGGGAGGGCTTAGAACATGGCTGGGCACTGTGGTTTCTTCCAGAGAAGTGGAGGGCATTTGCTTTACCTTGCCACAACCACTTGGGATAGGTTGTGCACCTCAGGAAAACTGTCTCCGTGGGAAGCCGGCTTTTTGCAAAGGGGTCTCAGGGCCGTGTGCCTCGGCTGTCCCTCCGGCTCCCCAAAGCACAGGGACGAGGTGAGGGGCTTAGACCATGCCTGGGCAATGTTGTTTCTTACACCTGGGTGTGTGGCATTTTGTAGAGCTGGCTACCCACACTTGGGATAGGTGTTCAACAGCAAGCACCTATTGTTCGTCGGAAGCCGTTTTTGCCCCAGGGGTCCCCGGGCTGTGTTCGTTGGGGTTGAACTCCTGCTAGCAAACCCGCCGGGTTGAGGGAAGGGTTCAGACTGTGCCTGGGCCCTGTGGTCTCTTCCAGGTCAGTGTATGGCATTTCCTTCCCCTTGCCACAGGCACCTGGGAGCATGTCTGCACGTGGAGAAAGACTTTCCCGTGGGAAGCCGGTTTTTGTCAAACGGGTCCCCGTGCTCTGCTCCTCTCTTTTCACTCCTGCTGCCAGAAGCCCAGGGAGGATGGGAGGGCTTAGAACATGGCTGGGCACTGTGGTTTCTTCCAGAGAAGTGGAGGGCATTTGCTTTACCTTGCCACAACCACTTGGGATAGGGTGTGCACATCAGGAAAACTGTTTCCGTGGGAAGCCGGCTTTTTCAAAGGGGTCTCAGGGCCGTGTGCCTCGGCTGTCCCTCCGGCTCCCCATAGCACAGGGACGAGGTGAGTGGCTTAGACCATGCCTGGGCAATGTTGTTTCTTACACCTGGGTGTGTGGCATTTTGTTGAGCTGCCTACCCCCACTTGGGATAGGTGTTCCACAGCAAGCACCTATTGTTCGTCGGAAGCCGTTTTTGCCCCAGGGGTCTCCGGGCTGTGTTCGTTGGGGTTGAACTCCTGCTAGCAAAACCGCCGGGTTGAGGGAAGGGTTCAGACTGTGCCTGGGCCCTGTGGTCTCTTCCAGGTCAGTGTATGGCGTTTCCTTCCCCTTGCCCCAGGCACCTGGGAGCATATCTGCACGTGGAGAAAGACTTTCCCGTGGGAAGCCGGGTTTTGTCAAACGGGTCCCCGTTCTCTGCTCCTCTCTTTTCACTCCTGCTGCCAGAAGCCCAGGGAGGATGGGAGGGCTTAGAACATGGCTGGGCACTGTGGTTTCTTGCAGAGAAGTGGAGGGCATTTGCTTTATCTTGCCACAACCACTTGGGACAGGGTGTGCACCTCAGGAAAACTGTCTCCGTGGGAAGCCGGCTTTTTGCAAAGGGGTCTCAGGGCCGTGTGCCTCGGCTGTCCCTCCGGCTCCCCAAAGCACAGGGACGAGGTGAGGGGCTTAGACCATGCCTGGGCAATGTTGTTTCTTACACCTGGGTGTGTGGCATTTTGTTGAGCTGGCTACCCCCTCTTGGGATTGGTGTTCCACAGCAAGCGCCTATTGTTCGTCGGAAGCCGTTTTTGCCTCAGGGGTCTCCGGGCTGTGTTCGTTGGGGTTGAACTCCTGCTAGCAAAACCGCCGGGTTGAGGGAAGGGTTCAGACTGTGCCTGGGCCCTGTGGTCTCTTCCAGGTCAGTGTATGGCATTTCCTTCCCCTTGCCACAGGCACCTGGGAGCATGTCTGCACGTGGAGAAAGACTTTCCCGTGGGAAGCCGGGTTTTGTCAAACGGGTCCCAGTGCTCTGCTCCTCTCTTTTCACTCCTGCTGCCAGAAGCCCAGGGAGGATGGGAGGGCTTACAACATGGCTGGGCACTGTGGTTTCTTCCAGAGAAGTGGAGGGCATTTGCTTTACCTTGCCTCAACCACTTGGGATAGGGTCTGCACCTCAGGAAAACTGTCTCCGTGGGAAGCCGGCTTTTTGCAAAGGGGTCTCAGGGCCGTGTGCCTCGGCTGTCCCTCCGGCTCCCCAAAGCACAGGGACGAGGTGAGGGGCTTAGACCATGCCTGGGCAATGTTGTTTCTTACACCTGGGTGTGTGGCATTTTGTTGAGCTGGCTACCCCCTCTTGGGATTGGTGTTCCACAGCAAGCGCCTATTGTTCGTCGGAAGCCGTTTTTGCCTCAGGGGTCTCCGGGCTGTGTTCGTTGGGGTTGAACTCCTGCTAGCAAAACCGCCGGGTTGAGGGAAGGGTTCAGACTGTGCCTGGGCCCTGTGGTCTCTTCCAGGTCAGTGTATGGCATTTCCTTCCCCTTGCCACAGGCACCTGTCAGCATGTCTGCACGTGGAGAAAGACTTTCCCGTGGGAAGCCGGGTTTTGTCAAACGGGTCCCAGTGCTCTGCTCCTCTCTTTTCACTCCTGCTGCCAGAAGCCCAGGGAGGATGGGAGGGCTTACAACATGGCTGGGCACTGTGGTTTCTTCCAGAGAAGTGGAGGGCATTTGCTTTACCTTGCCACAACCACTTGGGATAGGGTGTGCACCTCAGGAAAACTGTCTCCGTGGGAAGCCGGCTTTTTGCAAAGGGGTCTCAGGGCCGTGTGCCTCGGCTGTCCCTCCGGCTCCCCAAAGCACAGGGACGAGGTGAGGGGCTTAGGCCATGCCTGGGCAATGTTGTTTCTTACACCTGGGTGTGTGGCATTTTGTTGAGCTGGCTACCCCCACTTGGGATAGGTGTTCCACAGCAAGCACCTATTGTTCGTCGGAAGCCGTTTTTGCCCCAGGGGTCTCCGGGCTGTGTTCGTTGGGGTTGAACTCCTGCTAGCAAAACCGCCGGGTTGAGGGAAGGGTTCAGACTGTGCCTGTGCCCTGTGGTCTCTTCCAGGTCAGTGTATGGCATTTCCTTCCCCTTGCCCCAGGCACCTGGGAGCATGTCTGCACGTGGAGAAAGACTTTCCCGTGGGAAGCCGGGTTTTGTCAAACGGGTCCCAGTGCTCTGCTCCTCTCTTTTCACTCCTGCTGCCAGAAGCCCAGGGAGGATGGGAGGGCTTAGAACATGGCTGGGCACTGTGGTTTCTTGCAGAGAAGTGGAGGGCATTTGCTTTACCTTGCCACAACCACTTGGGATAGGGTCTGCACCTCAGGAAAACTGTTTCCGTGGGAAGCCGGCTTTTTGCAAAGGGGTCTCAGGGCCGTGGGCCTCGGCTGTCCCTCCGGCTCCCCAAAGCACAGGGACGAGGTGAGGGGCTTAGACCATGCCTGGGCAATGTTGTTACTTAGACCTGGGTGTGTGGCATTTTGTTGAGCTGGCTACCCCCACTTGGGATTGGTTTTCCACAGCAAGCGCCTATTGTTCGTCGGAAGCCGTTTTTGCATCAGGGGTCTCCGGGCTGTGTTCGTTGGGGTTGAACTCCTGCTAGCAAAACCGCCGGGTTGAGGGAAGGGTTCAGACTGTGCCTGGGCCCTGTGGTCTCTTCCAGGTCAGTGTATGGCATTTCCTTCCCCTTGCCCCAGGCACCTGGGAGCATGTCTGCACGTGGAGAAAGACTTTCCCGTGGGAAGCCGGGTTTCGTCAAAAGGTCCCCGTGCTCTGCTCCTCTCTTTTCACTCCTGCTGCCAGAAGCCCAGGGAGGATGGGAGGGCTTAGAACATGGCTGGGCACCGTGGTTTCTTCCAGAGAAGTGGAGGGCATTTGCTTTACCTTGCCACAACCACTTGGGATAGGGTCTGCACATCAGGAAAACTGTTTCCGTGGGAAGCCGGCTTTTTCAAAGGGGTCTCAGGGCCGTGTGCCTCGGCTGTCCCTCCGGCTCCGCATAGCACAGGGACGAGGTGAGGGGCTTAGACCATGCCTGGGCAATGTTGTTTCTTACACCTGGGTGTGTGGCATTTTGTTGAGCTGGCTACCCCCACTTGGGATAGGTGTTCCACAGCAAGCACCTATTGTTCGTCGGAAGCCGTTTTTGCCCCAGGGGTCTCCGGGCTGTGTTCGTTGGGGTTGAACTCCTGCTAGCAAAACCGCCGGGTTGAGGGAAGGGTTCAGACTGTGCCTGGGCCCTGTGGTCTCTTCCAGGTCAGTGTATGGCATTTCCTTCCCCTTGCCCCAGGCACCTGGGAGCATGTCTGCACGTGGAGAAAGACTTTCCCGTGGGAAGCCGGGTTTTGTCAAACGGGTCCCAGTGCTCTGCTCCTCTCTTTTCACTCCTGCTGCCAGAAGCCCAGGGAGGATGGGAGGGCTTAGAACATGGCTGGGCACCGTGGTTTCTTCCAGAGAAGTGGAGGGCATTTGCTTTACCTTGCCACAACCACTTGGGATAGGGTCTGCACCTCAGGAAAACTGTCTCCGTGGGAAGCCGGCTTTTTGCAAAGGGGTCTCAGGGCCGTGGGCCTCGGCTGTCCCTCCGGCTCCCCAAAGCACAGGGACGAGGTGAGGGGCTTAGACCATGCCTGGGCAATGTTGTTTCTTACACCTGGGTGTGTGGCATTTTGTTGAGCTGGCTACACCCACTTGGGATAGGAGTTCCACAGCAAGCACCTATTGTTCGTCGGAAGCCGTTTTTGCCCCAGGGGTCTCCGGGCTGTGTTCGTTGGGGTTGAACTCCTGCTAGCAAAACCGCCGGGTTGAGGGAAGGGTTCAGACTGTGCCTGGGCCCTGTGGTCTCTTCCAGGTCAGTGTATGGCATTTCCTTCCCCTTGCCCCAGGCACCTGGGAGCATGTCTGCTCGTGGAGAAAGACTTTCCCGTGGGAAGCCGGTTTTTGTCAAACGGGTCCCAGTGCTCTGCTCCTCTCTTTTCACTCCTGCTGCCAGAAGCCCAGGGAGGATGGGAGGGCTTAGAACATGGCTGGGCACTGTGGTTTCTTCCAGAGAAGTGGAGGGCATTTCCTTTACCTTGCCACAACCACTTGGGATAGGGTCTGCACCTCAGGAAAACTGTCTCCGTGGGAAGCCGGCTTTTTGCAAAGGTGTCTCAGGGCCGTGTGCCTCGGCTGTCCCTCCGGCTCCCCAAAGCACAGGGACGAGGTGAGGGGCTTAGACCATGCCTGGGCAATGTTGTTTCTTACACCTGGGTGTGTGGCATTTTGTTGAGCTGGCTACCCCCACTTGGGATAGGTGTTCCACAGCAAGCACCTATTGTTCGTCGGAAGCCGTTTTTGCCCCAGGGGTCCCCGGGCTGTGTTCGTTGGGGTTGAACTCCTGCTAGCAAACCCGCCGGGTTGAGGGAAGGGTTCAGACTGTGCCTGGGCCCTGTGGTCTCTTCCAGGTCAGTGTATGGCATTTCCTTCCCCTTGCCACAGGCACCTGGGAGCATGTCTGCACGTGGAGAAAGACTTTCCCGTGGGAAGCCGGTTTTTGTCAAACGGGTCCCCGTGCTCTGCTCCTCTTTTTTCACTCCTGCTGCCAGAAGCCCAGGGAGGATGGGAGGGCTTAGAACATGGCTGGGCACTGTGGTTTCTTCCAGAGAAGTGGAGGGCATTTGCTTTACCTTGCCACAACCACTTGGGATAGGGTGTGCACCTCAGGAAAACTGTCTCCGTGGGAAGCCGGCTTTTTCAAAGGGGTCTCAGGGCCGTGTGCCTCGGCTGTCCCTCCGGCTCCCCAAAGCACAGGGACGAGGTGAGGGGCTTAGACCATGCCTGGGCAATGTTGTTTCTTACACCTGGGTGTGTGGCATTTTGTTGAGCTGGCTACCCCCACTTGGGATAGGTGTTCCACAGCAAGCACCTATTGTTCGTCGGAAGACGTTTTTGACCCAGGGGTCTCCGGGCTGTGTTCGTTGGGGTTGATCTCCTGCTAGCAAAACCGCCGGGTTGAGGGAAGGGTTCAGACTGTGCCTGGGCCCTGTGGTCTCTTCCAGGTCAGTGTATGGCGTTTCCTTCCCCTTGCCCCAGGCACCTGGGAGCATATCTGCACGTGGAGAAAGACTTTCCCGTGGGAAGCCGGGTTTTGTCAAACGGGTCCCCGTGCTCTGCTCCTCTCTTTTCACTCCTGCTGCCAGAAGCCCAGGGAGGATGGGAGGGCTTAGAACATGGCTGGGCACTGTGGTTTCTTCCAGAGAAGTGGAGGGCATTTGCTTTACCTTGCCACAACCACTTGGGACAGGGTATGCACCTCAGGAAAACTGTCTCTGTGGGAAGCCGGCTTTTTGCAAAGGGGTCTCAGGGCCGTGTGCCTCGGCTGTCCCTCCGGCTCCCCAAAGCACAGGGACGAGGTGAGGGGCTTAGACCATGCCTGGGCAATGTTGTTTCTTACACCTGGGTGTGTGGCATTTTGTTGAGCTGGCTACCCCCACTTGGGATAGGTGTTCCACAGCAAGCACCTATTGTTCGTCGGAAGCCGTTTTTGCCCCAGGGGTCTCCGGGCTGTGTTCGTTGGGGTTGAACTCCTGCTAGCAAAACCGCCGGGTTGAGGGAAGGGTTCAGACTGTGCCTGGGCCCTGTGGTCTCTTCCAGGTCAGTGGTATGGCATTTCCTTCCCCTTGCCCCAGGCACCTGGGAGCATGTCTGCACGTGGAGAAAGACTTTCCCGTGGGAAGCCGGTTTTGTCAAACGGGTCCCAGTGCTCTGCTCCTCTCTTTTCACTCCTGCTGCCAGAAGCCCAGGGAGGATGGGAGGGCTTAGAACATGGCTGGGCACTGTGGTTTCTTCCAGAGAAGTGGAGGGCATTTGCTTTACCTTGCCACAACCACTTGGGATAGGGTCTGCACCTCAGGAAAACTGTCTCCGTGGGAAGCCGGCTTTTTGCAAAGGGGTCTCAGGGCCGTGGGGCCTCGGCTGTCCCTCCGGCTCCCCAAAGCACAGGGACGAGGTGAGGGGCTTAGACCATGCCTGGGCAATGTTGTTTCTTACACCTGGTGTGTGGCATTTTGTTGAGCTGGCTACCCCCTCTTGGGATTGGTGTTCCACAGCAAGCACCTATTGTTCGTCGGAAGCCGTTTTTGCCTCAGGGGTCTCCGGGCTGTGTTCGTTGGGGTTGAACTCCTGCTAGCAAAACCGCCGGGTTGAGGGAAGGGTTCAGACTGTGCCTGGGCCCTGTGGTCTCTTCCAGGTCAGTGTATGGCATTTCCTTCCCCTTGCCACAGGCACCTTGGAGCATGTCTGCACGTGGAGAAAGACTTTCCCGTGGGAAGCCGGGTTTTGTCAAACGGGTCCCAGTGCTCTGCTCCTCTCTTTTCACTCCTGCTGGCAGAAGCCCAGGGAGGATGGGGAGGGCTTAGAACATGGCTGGGCACTGTGGTTTCTTGCAGAGAAGTGGAGGGCATTTGCTTTACCTTGCCACAACCACTTGGGATAGGGTCTGCACCTCAGGAAAACTGTCTCCGTGGGAAGCCGGCTTTTTGCAAAGGGGTCTCAGGGCCGTGGGCCTCGGGTGTCCCTCCGGCTCCCCAAAGCACAGGGACGAGGTGAGGGGCTTAGACCATGCCTGGGCAATGTTGTTTCTTACACCTGGGTGTGTGGCATTTTGTTGAGCTGGCTACCCCCACTTGGGATAGGAGTTCCACAGCAAGCACCTATTGTTCGTCGGAAGCCGTTTTTGCCCCAGGGGTCTCCGGGCTGTGTTCGTTGGGGTTGAACTCCTGCTAGCAAAACCGCCGGGTTGAGGGAAGGGTTCAGACTGTGCCTGGGCCCTGTGGTCTCTTCCAGGTCAGTGTATGGCATTTCCTTCCCCTTGCCCCAGGCACCTGGGAGCATGTCTGCTCGTGGAGAAAGACTTTCCCGTGGGAAGCCGGTTTTTTTCAAACGGGTCCCAGTGCTCTGCTCCTCTCTTTCACTCCTGCTGCCAGAAGCCCAGGGGAGGATGGGAGGGCTTAGAACATGGCTGGGCACTGTGGTTTCTTCCAGAGAAGTGGAGGGCATTTGCTTTACCTTGCCACAACCACTTGGGATAGGGTCTGCACCTCAGGAAAACTGTCTCCGTGGGAAGCCGGCTTTTTGCAAAGGGGTCTCATGGCCGTGTGCCTCGGGTGTCCCTCCGGCTCCCCAAAGCACAGGGACGAGGTGAGGGGCTTAGACCATGCCTGGGCAATGTTGTTTCTTACACCTGGGTGTGTGGGCATTTTGTTGAGCTGGC
>NW_026622903.1:0-38290 GCF_023065955.2 Ursus arctos
ACAATAATTATTCATTCTATGCCTCGAATTCAGATTTCACTGTGTTCTTACTGTGGATCCCAGCCCACGGGAGCCATGGTCCTTTTCTGTCCAGGCTCAGCACCTATGCCTTCAAGATTGGAAGTAGAGACACATGTCACTTCACAGTCCAGAAAGCTATTATTGTTTCTGTTTCAGTGTGAGAGAGTCACAGACTTTGGGACAGGTTTCAGAGCAGGTTTATTATGGATCCTGGATCTCTACTTCAATGTTCATTACCTGGATCCATTTGGCTAATAGGTTCCCTGTGGATGGACTTGCTTCCAAGCACATACATGGAAGATGCAAAGGTGAGTGGGCTTGGTGCGGGACAGGAAGAAGACCAAAATCAGACAAGGGTCCGACCCCTCCCCTGATCCAGGAACTGCTACAGGAGAGGGTATGGGAGGTAGAATCCATGCGAAACTCCAAGGTCACCAGCTGAACACAGGAGGCATAGGTCAAGGGATCTGGAGATGCAGGGGTTGAAGGCTGCTCTGAGCTACCTCTGGGAGGGAGGGAGGGAAGGAATGGGGAGACACTGCCTGCCCCTGGCCTATGCCAACTGCCCACCGCTCCGACACGCATCAGTCTACACAGCTGACACACAGCCTGGGCTCAGGATGGGCTGGCTCGGGTCCCTCAATCCTCAGTGGGACAGCTGGCCCCAGGGCTCAGAGACAGGCTGAGGGAGATGAGAGGGAAAGCTGCCCCACCCAGGTCATCCCCTCCTTGAGCAGACAGCCCTTCGGAACTGCTAAAAAAAAAAAAAAAAAAAAAAAACCACTAACGGCGTTGAAAGGCATGCCATGGATGAACTAAGGCATAGAGATATGTAAAATAACATTCACTTTTAAGTTCAGAGCTGTCATCTCAGGAAGTGGGGAGAGCTTCCCTGAAGAAGACTGAGGGGAGGGCAGGCCATGCTGAAAAGGGAGACATGGCTCTCCTGATTGGGGACCTGCAGCCCCCTTCCAGGGCAGGACATCATCCTCGCATCACACGAGATCCATGGAAGTGTTCCATCAGGGCCAGATGTTTGTCTCGAGAAGGCTACCCTGGCATCGGACTGCACAGGGCACCAGGGACGAGGGCCAGATGGAGGCCATGGGGCAAGAGCAGAGGCACACGACCTTGAAGATGATGATGATGAAAAGCAGGAGGTGGCAGCATGGAGCCGGCCCAAAAGTGCCATGGGAGCAGTGCCCACAGCTACACTGACTGGGGGCCTTCTGTGCCAGGTGTGGCTGACTTCAGTGGGCTCCAGACTAGTCCTGACCACAAGTCTAGGAAGTGTGCACCACCCCCGGCCTCCTCTCCCCTTGCAGCTGCTAGGAATCACGGTCACAGACCCTGGTCAGCTTTCGTGGAAACCAAGCAGTGGCTCCCCCGCATGCTGCACCTCTGGTGGTGGTCCAGTGCGACCCTCGTGCCTGGCCAGACACTGATGTCTACCTGTCTCCACACAAATCCACAGACAGGAGGGTGTCCCTGAATTCCACAGCACCTGATGAAACAGATCCACGGAACCCAACACCCAGTGAGTCACTCGGGACCTCACCTATGAGGTCATGGAGCTCACCATACCCTATTTCCGTCACTTCCCACAGAAAGCCTGGTTCTGATCCCCCACAATACCATACATCCTGGTTGCTGACCTGGGGTCATGCCATGAACCCACATGGCACCTTTCTTTTAGAGAAGCCTATGCCTACACCTCCTAGAAAATATTTCTAATGAAGTACAAGCCCATCAGGACTACGGTGTGAACGGTAGCACACAGCCTGCATGGTAGTAGTCAGTAATTCTAACAAGGGTTAACCCCACCCCCCGTCTCACAAAACCTTCCTCCGTCCCCACGGAACTCATGGTCTGCCCTCAGAAAACCCTCCAGGAAACAAACCTTTCGTCTGAATGCTCTCTTCACCTTCTGCTACAAATCTTGTCCAACCACAATGATATGAAACTAGAAATCAGTCTCAAGAAAAAAATGGGACAGTCAAAAACAGGGGGAGATTGGGGGGCCTGGGTGGCTCAGTCATTAAGGATCTGCCTTCAGCTCAGGTCGTGATCCCAGGAGCCTGGGATCTAGCCCCGAATCAGGCTCCTTGCTCAGTGGGAAGCCCGCTTCTCCCTCTCCCACCCCCCTGCTTGCGTTCCCTCTCTCGCTGTCTCACTCTCTGCCAGATACTTAAATAATCTTAAAAAAATATGTGGAGATTTAACAACATGCTACTGAACAACCAACAGTCAAAGAAGAAATCAAAAAAAAATTTAGAAGTACCTTGACACTGATGAAAAAGACAACCTACAAAAACTTATGGGATGCAGCAAAAGTAGCTCTACGGGGGGGACGTTCATAGAAATTCAAGTCTTCATCAATCCATGAGAATGCTCTCCAATAAACAACCTGATTTCTGTGGTAAAGAAGTAGAAAAAAAAAAACAGCAAACAAAGCCCCAAATTAGTAGAAATAAGGAAATAACAAAAAGGAATGCATAAATAAATCCAACAGAGACTAAAAAGACAAAAAAAAAAACCACACACACACACACACACACACACAATGAAAATGAGAGCTGCCTTTTTTGGAAAGATAAACAAAACTGACAAACTTAGCTAGACTCACCAAGAAAGACAGAGGACTCGAATGCAATCAGGAAAGAAAGATAATGGATTCCTGTCTCATATCAAAATCAAAAGAACTCTTCAACCTTGGACACAACAACTTCTTGCAAGCCACGTCTCTAAAGGCAAAGAAAATAAAAGCAAAAATGAACTATTGGCACTTCATCAAGATAAAAAGTTTCTGCACGGCAAAGCAAACGATCAACAAAACAAAAAGGCAACCTATGGAATCGAAGAAGATATCTGCAAATGATATTACAGATAAAGGGCTGGTATCCAAGATCTATAAAGAACTCCTCAAACTCGACACCCAAAAAATGGGCAGAAGACACAAAGAGATACTTGTCCAGAGAAGACATACAAATGGCCAACAGACACATGAAAAAATGCTCCACATCACTTGCCATCAGGCAAATACAAATCAAAACTACAATGAGATACCACCTTACACCAGTTAGAATGGTTAAAATTAACAAGGCAGGGGGCACCTGGGTGGCACAGCGGTTAAGCGTCTGCCTTCGGCTCAGGGCGTGATCCCGGCATTATGGGATGGAGCCCCACATCAGGCTCCTCCGCTATGAGCCTGCTTCTTCCTCTCCCACTCCCCCTGCTTGTGTTCCCTCTCTCGCTGGCTGTCTCTATCTCTGTGGAATAAATAAATAAAATCTTGAGAAGAAATTAACAAGACAGGAAATAAAAAAAAGTCAGAGAGGATGTGGAGAAAGGGGAGCCCTCTAACACTACTCGTGAGAATTCAAGCTGGTACAGCCACTTTTGGAAACAATATGGAGATTCCTCAAGACGTTGAACACAGAGCTATCCTACGACCCACCAATTGCACTACTGGGTATTTACCCCATAGACACAGAGTAATGAAAAGAAGGGGCACCTGTATCCCAATGTTCATAGCAGCAATGTCCCTAATAGCCAAACTGTGGAAGGAGCCAAGATGTCCTTCAGCAGATGAATGGACAAAGAAGATGTGGTTCATCTATACAATGGAATATTACTCAGTCATCAGAAAGGATGAATACCCACCATTTACACCAACGTGGATGGACCAGGAGGGGATTATGCTAAGTGAAATTAAGTCAAGCAGAGAAAGACAATTATCATATCGTTTCACTCCTATGTGGAATGGAAGGAATAGCATGGAGGACATTAGGAGAAGGAAGGGAAAAGTGAAGGTGGGGAATGAGAGGGGGAGATGAACCATGAGAGACTATTGACACTGGGAAACAAACTGAAGGTTGCAGAAAGGGAGGGGTAGGGGAATGGGTTATCCTGGTGATGGGTATTAAGGAGGGCACGTGTCATAATGAGCACTAGGTGTTATATGCAAACAATGAATCCTGGAACACTACATCAAAAACAAATGAAGTACTGTAGGGTGACTAACATAATTTTAAAAAAAGAGAAAGATATGAAATCCATACAGGAAAACGGTCACTATTTGCAAATGACATGAAATCCCAAAAGATTCCACAAAAAAAAAAAAAAAAAAAAAAACTGTTAGAATAAACAAATTCAAGAAAGCTGCAGGATATAAAGTCAATATACAGAGACCTGTTGTCTTTATTTTTTTTCAGATTTTATTTATTTATTTGACAGGAAGAGAAAAAGCACGAGCCGGGGGAGTGTCAGAAAGACGGAGAAGCAGACCCTCGCTAAGCGGGGAGCCCAACACGGGGCTCGATCCCAGAACTCTGACCTGAGCAGAAGGCAGACGCTTCACCTATGGAGCCACCCAGATGACCCAACTTCTTGCATTTCTGTATACTGATGACACACTTTCGCAAAGAGAAATTAAAAAAGCAATGCCATTTACAATTGCATCAAAAAAAAAATCTAGGAATAAAAGTAACCAACAATGAGAAAGACATAGTACACTCAACACATGGCAGAAAAGAAATGAAAAACATGTGTGTCGAGGGGGGGCAGAATGTATGGGTCAAAGATTTGGAAGGCAACACAAACAAATGGAAGCATACGCCATGCTCCTTAACTGGAAGAGTTAATTATGTGAACATGTCCATCGTACCCAAAGCAATCGACAGATGTGATGAAATCCCCATCTGAATTCCAGTGGCATTATTCGAGGAAATAGAAAACAGTCCTCAAACTTGTATGGAATCACAAAAGACCCCAAATACCCAAAGCAACCTGGAGAAAGAAAGGTGCAGTCAACACACTCCTGGATTTCAAGCTAGATTACAAAGCTGTTGTCATCAAAACAGGATGGTGCTGGCAGAAACACAGACACCAGGTCAGTGGAACAGAACAGAAAGCTCAGAAACTTACCCACACGTAGATGACCCTAACTTACGACACAGCAGCAGAAGATATGCCATGAGGGAAGGACTGTCTCTTCAGTGAGCGGTAACAGGCAAACTGGACACTAAATGCAGAAGAATATAACTGGGTCACTTTCTTACACCACACACAAAATTTTTAATGGGTGAATGATTTGAACATAAGACCCGAATCCATAAACCTCCAAGAAGACACAGGTACTAAGTCTCTCGACATTGGTTTTGGCAAAGAGTCTTCAGATCGGACACCAAATGCAAAGGCAACAAAAGCAAAAATAAACAAGTGGAACAACATCAAACTGAAATCTTCCACACGGCAAAAGAAACCATCAAAAACTTAAAAGCCCACTGACCCAATAAGAAAAAAATATCTGCGAATCATATGTGTGAGAAGAGGCTAATATCCAAAATGCACACAACACTCATACAAATCAAAACAAAAAAAACTGTATAAAAAATGGGGTGAATATGTGAATAGATACTGTCCAAAGATGGCACACAGGTGCCAACAGACAGAAAAAGTTGTTCGACATCACTAATCGTCGTCAGGGAAACATCAGTCAAACCCACAATCGGCTATCCCCTCACAACTGTTGGAACAGCAGTTGTCCCAGAGACAGACACCAGGTGGGGTCAAGGGTGTGCAGACGAGGAGACACTGTGCGCTGTTGGTGGGAATGGAAATTGGTGCAGCCACTGTGACAAACGGTATGGAGGTTCCTGAAAAAATAAATGCAACTACCACATGACCCAGTAATGGCTCTACTGAGTATTGATTTGGAGAACACAAAAATACTGCCTCAAAAAGACAGATGCACTCCCACGTTCACTGCAGCATTATTCACAAGAACCAGACATGGAAACACAGACCTTGGGGGCCTTATGCCAAGTAACTCAGACACAGAAAGACAAATACCAGATGCTCTCATGTACATTCCACGTGGAATAAACAAATACTGAACGCACAGATACTGAGAGCAGATTGGTAGGTGCCAGATTCGGGGATGGGGTGGTAGAAACGGGTGAAGGTGGTCCAAGTCTCAATGTTTGAGTGAGAAAATCCGACAGTCATGAAATGTTCTGTCCAGCGTGGAGACTAAAACTAACCCCGCAGCATGGGGTATAGGTTTCCCTGCTCTTTGAAAGTACAGGGCTTCTGAGAAACCTTGCACAGCAGAAATGGTGTAAAGAAGGAATGACCGTTCATTTACACGGAAAAATTGGACAGTGTGCTCAGACTCCAAGATTCCTTCTCTTTGGCTTTTCTTAGGCCTCAGGACACAAGTTTCTAACGGAGGCCCAGCATAAATGAAGATAAAGCACAGCAGAGGCTCACAGACACAATTCAAAGTGCTGGTGGCTGGATGCGGAGAGCGGTTCCCAGCGGAAGGAGCTGGTTGGGGTGCACGCCGCCTCTGTCGTGCTTCGCCCCAAAACAGATGCTGAACGCGATTCTCACTGTTCACCTTTTTTCATAAGAGGGAAATCCTCTTTAGGTCTCTTCCTCTCACTGAAGCTGGGTAATAACGTAGTTCTTTCAAGAAAGCCAAGTGTCTTACTGTGAACGTTTAAAAGCTGGGGGATACTTGTACTTGAGCATTGCTGAGGGAGGAGATGTGAAAGGTTCTCCCAGACACAAACCTCAGCAGATCCACCGGGAAAGGCACCTTCCTCAGCATGCGGAACACGGACTACCTCCTTACCCCAGAAACCCTCTCCTTCCCCTCGATCAGGACAACCCACAACAGCTGGGAGTTACCCCAATTCCTCCGTTCTCCTGCTCCTAATAGCTAACTCATCAGCAAATCCTGTGAGCTCCATCTTCAAAATGGACCCAGAATAGGTCTAACCACTCCATCCAAGGCCACCTGTCTGGTCCACAGTGCCTGAGTTCCTGGAAAAGCTTCGTCATTGACCTGCCTTGCCATCTTCAACCCTCTGTCATCTGTTCTCAACGCTGTAGCCACGATGGCCTAGTGAAACAGGGTCTCATGGGGTTAGAGCCCTGGAATGGCTTTCTGTCGCCCTCTGTCACCTCCCTGAGGTCATGTCCTAAGCTGCCCCCTGTGGCCACAGGGCCTTCTTGCTGCTCCTGGACATATCTGGAATTCTCCTGCCCCAGAGCCTTTGCACATGCTTTCCCTTCTGTTTCGAATGCTCTTGATGTGTTCTCACTCGCCTTCTGAGAAGTCTGAATTGGAGTGACAGGGACAGAAGGTGAGGCTGTGTGTGTTGGGTGAGGCTGGTGGCCCAGAAAAAGGTTTTCTGCCAGCTCTCCACCTGTGCCTCACTTGTCCTCAGCCAGGAACTTGCACACAGCCCTCACCTGTCACAACTCTCACACAGGAGACCCACAGCCACCCCTGGAGCCCACCCTGCCCACACCCTGCTGCAGAATGCATTCAGCTCTCCTCTGGGACCCCTGTCAGCTTTACCCAGACCTGGAACTCCCCCGTCTCCTGCAAAGCTCCCGGATTCCCCCTCTTCTTGCAAAATCACACTGGCGCAAGGCTTTCATGAGAAACCTATAATGCTAACTAATGAAAGGTTCACACCTACTTTCCCCTTCTGTTGCCTTTCTCTCCTTCTGTCCTACCTGTGCAAACTGTAACATATCAGTGGAACATGAACATGCTCTGAGATCTGAATCTTTCATTGCAGCTTTCTGAGGACTCCTTATGTGATAAGAAACTAGTGTATCTTACAACAGGGTGTTTTACAACTATCATCTATAGAACAGTACAGCCCAAATCACTACAATTTTACCTCACTCTTCATGAAGCAGAACACTTTTTCCTTTCTTCTTTTACTTAAATTCCAGTTAGTTCACATGCCATGGAATATTCGCTTCAGGGGTAGGATTTAGTGATTCCTCACCTGCATACAGTACCCAGTGCTCATCACAAGCGCCCTCCTTAATACCCCTCACCCATTTAACTCTTCCCCCCACACCCCTGTCCTGCAGCAACACTCAGTTTGTTCTCCAAGGTTGAGTCTATTTCCTTGTTTGCCTTTCTCATCACCCCTCAACTCTGTTCATCTGTTTTCTTTCTGAAATTCCACAAGCGTGAGAGCATAGGATATTTGTCTTTCCTCACTAATTTTGCTTAGCTTAATACACTCTAGATCCATCCACATCCTTGCAAATGGTAAGATTTCATTCTTTTTGAAGCTGGGTCATATTCCTATATATATATATATATATATACACTCACACACACACACACACACACACACACACACACACACGCACACACACACACACATATACACGTATCCCACATCTGCTTTATCCATTCATCAGTGCATGGACTTTGGGATTCTCTCCAACATGTGGACATTGTTGCTATAAACATCATGGTGCATGTACCCCCTTCGAATGTGCATTTTTGTATCTTTTGGGTAAGCACCTAGGAGAGCAATTGCTGGATCATGTGGTTGTTCAATGTTTAACTTTTTGAGGAACCCCCACACTGTTTCCCAGACTGTCTGCACCACTCTGCATTCCCACCAACAGGATGGGAGGGTTCCCCTTTAAGCAGAACATTATCTGCTGGCAATTTCATAAGAGGAAACAAAACCTCTGCGAGATGCACCCAGGGTCAGGCAAGCAGTTGCAGAATTCACCCCAAGGCTCCTGACGCCAAGCCCCTTGAAGCCACCAGCATGCCACTATCCAAAAGAATTCCCAGACTCTCCTTCTGACTCCACCACCAAAGAAACTACAGACAGAATATGGCACCTCAAAATATCGAGATAATAGTAAAACTAGAAAGTCAAGCTCAACTTTTAAACAGGAACAGGCCCATTTGGATAATTTTGAATTTTCCCTCCACCCTAATTTTAACTCTTCTGGTGAATAAACTAATCAATGATGAAACATCACCTTTGTCAAATGACATCATCCAAGTCTGTATCAGATGAAAAAAAGCCATCTAACTCTAGATGCTGGCCACTCAACCATATCTTAGGCCCAATTGAATAAACACTGTTAGACGAAGGAACAAATTAGATGTTACAAACAGGCACAGAGTGAATCTCACCTTCCCTTTCTAATAAAAGAGGGTTCCTAGGAAACAGATAGTCAAAATACATTTGTAAGCAATAAATGGACAGAGAAATTGTGATCCCCTGCAAAGTTCTACCTGCAGGGAAACTAAGTAATTCTTGCACCAAACCCAGAATGCTGACAGCTACTTCAATTTTACTTTGTGGCTCAACTAGAGAAAAGAGAAAAGCCCAGGAGGTTTGGGGATAATGAGAGGTTTTACCTCCAGTCCTGACATAGATAGGACATTATGCCAAAATAGCTGTGTTTTCTCTGAACACTGGCGTCCTGTGACAAGCTGCCTCCCTGACTCAGATGCTGACGTTCAAAACCTCGGGTCTCATGGAGCCAGAGCAGAGAAGTGCTGTCAGCTGGGGAGAAGAAGGCACCTCTGACCTAAAGCCTGCACACCTGCTTCGGTTTCTGGACGAAGGGGCAACACATACTTGTTGTTTAGCAGTAATTATCTTCATTCTCAATAGACCAATGACCTTGCCTTTTCTGGAAAGCAGACTTACTCTTCTAAAGAAACCCTCAATTCGTCTATTCCCAATGCAACTAGAGTGGGGTCTGGTTTACGCCCGCCTCCAGGCCCCCACCTGGAGGATTCTCCTGCATGATTCTAACAGCCAATTACCACTAACTCGGGGGCACACGGGGCATAATGCTGAAGTTGGGGGATGGCTCTGGGGCTTGCTACTGCCACCCCTGTGCCTGGGGGACCAGGGCACACCCTGCTGAACTCTGGGTACTGCTCAAGATGCATCACCTGCACTGTGTCAGAGAACCGGGGGACACCCCACTGAAGGTGGGGATTCTGTGAGGTCCTTACCCGCACTCTTCCCGGGGAACAGGGGAAACCCTGAAATTCTGCAACCCATCCCACAAAAGCTCAGGTGAGTGGGCGCCCTGGAGTTCACGGGTATGGGGAATAAGGCCAGTTGAGGACATGGGGCGGAAGAGACTTTAAAGGGAAAAAGAAAACTCACCTGAGTCCCCACCATGAACCCTCTCCACGTGCCCTTCCAGAACCCTGCCTCCCACCTGGGGCGCACCCTACCCCCCCGACCCCCACCCCGGGGCATGCTGCTCACTCACCAGCCCGGACCTCCGCAGGGCAACTCTCTCTCTCCCAGTGCCCCTTCTTCTGCCCCAGGTCTGCAACCCGCTGCAACTCTGGGACCGCCCACAGAGACGTAGCTCCACCCCCAAGCGGTGATTGGTCGGGGAGGGTGGTGCCCTAGCCCCTTGGATGCCGGGCAACCCGCCCTCAAGCCCCTGGAACCCTGAAAGTGCAGGGGGTCCAAGAGGCGCCTCCTCTACTCAACACCCAGCTCAGGCATGGGTGGGGTCGTGGGCCGGGCTCCCCCCACACACCTGGCCCCTTCCAGGGACCCCTCTAGCTGCAGACCACCCTCAGCGTCCTGCCCCTTCCCTTTCTGCACCAGCCCTCCCTGCTGGGGTGTGCCTGGTTCTGGGCAAGGTCAGTGGCTCTCAGACCCTCCAAGGCTTGGGCTTTAGGACATGCAATGATTTCATGCATTTTCAGTATGTACATGTCAGTATGACTTTAATCTTATGGGAGCCAAAGAGGTTCTTTATTTTTTCTTATCTTCATGTTGGCATTTTGGGTTATTGTTTTCTTCTCGAAACAGATGTACAACATGTGCTTGCGGCAGAAATAGGGCCCATGCTTTGAGGTTTTGCCCAGTCATTTTGAGCCTGGTAAAATGTTAAAGGATAGCTTCCCTGGGAGCCCAGGATCAGGGCCCACAGATGATATAAGATAAACATTACTTTTATCATTATAATTGCTCCTAAGTGGAGGAATTTGAGAGGAAAGCACCTTTCACAAGAGTACCAAGAAATCAAAATGATGCCCACAGAAGGCTACCTGCTCCATGGTCAGCACAGGTAACAGAAGTGTTCACAGTCTCTGGACTCCTGCCCTTCTCCTGCCCAAATCTCTGAAGCACACAGACCACTTAAAATCAGAATTGTAGAACTGCTAGACACCTTAGACATGTCTGGCACCATTCCCTTGGACTGCAGAAGAAAACACAGTAGCTCGTTGTCACAAACTAATTTCAACATGAAGTGCCCCCTGGATGCACTAAGTTCTTTCTCCGCAAATGTTGACTAATGTAAGTCACAGTCATACCAGTTAAACACTACGATGGCTGGGAAGTCATCGTCGGTAAGGGAATATTTTAGCCATGTTTATAAGCATTGGCTCACTTTGTAGAAGAGGCTGAGCTGAGTGTTTTTAAATACTATTTCAGGTACAAGAGAGGAGTTAAGATGGCGGAGGAGTAGGGGACCCCTTTTTCACAGGTCCCCTGAGTCGAGCTGGATAGGTACCAGACCAGCCTAAACAACCACGGAATCAGCCTGAGACGCAGGAAGATACATCTGGATCTCTACAAATGAACATCTCCAGCGCTGAGTATTGAGGTAAAAAGAAGTGGGGAGCCGTGAAACCGGGCACAGATATCGGAAGATAAACGGAAGGGGGAGGGAGCCGCCGCGTTCGGGCGCCGGGAAGCGGCAGCCACCTGCACGGGGGGAGCGGGCGCACTCACAGAGGGCACCCGCGAGAGAGCGGACTGAGACCGGTGAGCCGGGAGCGCGCGCCACCAGGCATCTCGCGGAACCCGGGAATCCCGTGTGCTCACGGGATCCAGACTGAGACCGGGAGCTCCCGGAGCGCATGCGGGGCAGCTGGCAGCTGGCAGGCCACCTGCACGGGGGAGCGGGCGGACTCACGGTCGGCACCCGCGAAACAGCAGACTGAGACCCTGAACCGGGTGCGCGCGCCACCAGGCTTCTCACGGAATTCCTGAATCCCGGTGTGCTCACGGGATCCAGACTGAGACCAGGAGCTTCTGGAGCGCGCGCAGGGCGGCTGGCGGGCCACCTGCACGGGGGAGCGGGCGGACTCGCGGTCGGCACCCACGAAACAGCAGACTGAGACCCTGAACCGGGTGCGCGCGCCACCAGGCTTCTCACGGAACTCCGGAATCCTGGTGTGCTCACGGGATCCAGACTGAGACCGGGAGATCCGGGAGCGCGCGGGGGCGGCTGGCGGCTGGCGGCATTAGAAACACAAAGGACAGAGACGCGCCTGCCCTGGAAGGGAGGGCAGGGACGCCGGGTGTGGGGCGCACATCCCAGGACGCTACAGGGTTGAGCAGCACCAACAGTAACGGAGTTAAAGTGGCCAGAACATCGGTGGAGAATGGGCCGCAATCCCTCTGTTCTGTGACAATTCAGCCTCTGCTGCTCTGACTCTCAGAAGAGGCACAGCAGACCGCCAGAGAAAGCCGCCAGGGAACAAAAGCCTGGAAATACCGGCTCACAGCGTGCCCACCCCCATCCCCCCTCGCAGGGGACATGGAAACTCTACCCAAACAGGGTTGCCTGAGTATGGGCCTGGCAAAATACAAACTCTTAACAATAGAGAACAAACGGATGGTTACCAGAGAGGAGGAGGTGGATAGAGGGATGAGTGAAATAGATGAAGCGGATTAAGAGGACACTTTTCTGGATGACCACTGAGTAATATATAGAATTACTGAATCACTCTCTTGTACACCTGAAACGAATGTAACACTGTATGTTAGCTCTACTGGAATTAAAATAAATTTTTTAAAAAGATTTTTCTTTCAGGAACCTCTTTGAAAAAGCTTTTCCTCTGCAATGTGCATAAGCCCTACTTGGGAGGATTCACTCTACAATAATTATTCATTCTATGCCTCGAATTCAGATTTCACTGTGTTCTTACTGTGGATCCCAGCCCACGGGAGCCATGGTCCTTTTCTGTCCAGGCTCAGCACCTATGCCTTCAAGATTGGAAGTAGAGACACATGTCACTTCACAGTCCAGAAAGCTATTATTGTTTCTGTTTCAGTGTGAGAGAGTCACAGACTTTGGGACAGGTTTCAGAGCAGGTTTATTATGGATCCTGGATCTCTACTTCAATGTTCATTACCTGGATCCATTTGGCTAATAGGTTCCCTGTGGATGGACTTGCTTCCAAGCACATACATGGAAGATGCAAAGGTGAGTGGGCTTGGTGCGGGACAGGAAGAAGACCAAAATCAGACAAGGGTCCGACCCCTCCCCTGATCCAGGAACTGCTACAGGAGAGGGTATGGGAGGTAGAATCCATGCGAAACTCCAAGGTCACCAGCTGAACACAGGAGGCATAGGTCAAGGGATCTGGAGATGCAGGGGTTGAAGGCTGCTCTGAGCTACCTCTGGGAGGGAGGGAGGGAAGGAATGGGGAGACACTGCCTGCCCCTGGCCTATGCCAACTGCCCACCGCTCCGACACGCATCAGTCTACACAGCTGACACACAGCCTGGGCTCAGGATGGGCTGGCTCGGGTCCCTCAATCCTCAGTGGGACAGCTGGCCCCAGGGCTCAGAGACAGGCTGAGGGAGATGAGAGGGAAAGCTGCCCCACCCAGGTCATCCCCTCCTTGAGCAGACAGCCCTTCGGAACTGCTAAAAAAAAAAAAAAAAAAAACCACTAAGGGCGTTGAAAGGCATGCCATGGATGAACTAAGGCATAGAGATATGTAAAATAACATTCACTTTTAAGTTCAGAGCTGTCATCTCAGGAAGTGGGGAGAGCTTCCCTGAAGAAGACTGAGGGGAGGGCAGGCCATGCTGAAAAGGGAGACATGGCTCTCCTGATTGGGGACCTGCAGCCCCCTTCCAGGGCAGGACATCATCCTCGCATCACACGAGATCCATGGAAGTGTTCCATCAGGGCCAGATGTTTGTCTCGAGAAGGCTACCCTGGCATCGGACTGCACAGGGCACCAGGGACGAGGGCCAGATGGAGGCCATGGGGCAAGAGCAGAGGCACACGACCTTGAAGATGATGATGATGAAAAGCAGGAGGTGGCAGCATGGAGCCGGCCCAAAAGTGCCATGGGAGCAGTGCCCACAGCTACACTGACTGGGGGCCTTCTGTGCCAGGTGTGGCTGACTTCAGTGGGCTCCAGACTAGTCCTGACCACAAGTCTAGGAAGTGTGCACCACCCCCGGCCTCCTCTCCCCTTGCAGCTGCTAGGAATCACGGTCACAGACCCTGGTCAGCTTTCGTGGAAACCAAGCAGTGGCTCCCCCGCATGCTGCACCTCTGGTGGTGGTCCAGTGCGACCCTCGTGCCTGGCCAGACACTGATGTCTACCTGTCTCCACACAAATCCACAGACAGGAGGGTGTCCCTGAATTCCACAGCACCTGATGAAACAGATCCACGGAACCCAACACCCAGTGAGTCACTCGGGACCTCACCTATGAGGTCATGGAGCTCACCATACCCTATTTCCGTCACTTCCCACAGAAAGCCTGGTTCTGATCCCCCACAATACCATACATCCTGGTTGCTGACCTGGGGTCATGCCATGAACCCACATGGCACCTTTCTTTTAGAGAAGCCTATGCCTACACCTCCTAGAAAATATTTCTAATGAAGTACAAGCCCATCAGGACTACGGTGTGAACGGTAGCACACAGCCTGCATGGTAGTAGTCAGTAATTCTAACAAGGGTTAACCCCACCCCCCGTCTCACAAAACCTTCCTCCGTCCCCACGGAACTCATGGTCTGCCCTCAGAAAACCCTCCAGGAAACAAACCTTTCGTCTGAATGCTCTCTTCACCTTCTGCTACAAATCTTGTCCAACCACAATGATATGAAACTAGAAATCAGTCTCAAGAAAAAAATGGGACAGTCAAAAACAGGGGGAGATTGGGGGGCCTGGGTGGCTCAGTCATTAAGGATCTGCCTTCAGCTCAGGTCGTGATCCCAGGAGCCTGGGATCTAGCCCCAAATCAGGCTCCTTGCTCAGTGGGAAGCCCGCTTCTCCCTCTCCCACCCCCCTGCTTGCGTTCCCTCTCTCGCTGTCTCACTCTCTGCCAGATACTTAAATAATCTTAAAAAAATATGTGGAGATTTAACAACATGCTACTGAACAACCAACAGTCAAAGAAGAAATCAAAAAAAAATTTAGAAGTACCTTGACACTGATGAAAAAGACAACCTACAAAAACTTATGGGATGCAGCAAAAGTAGCTCTACGGGGGGGACGTTCATAGAAATTCAAGTCTTCATCAATCCATGAGAATGCTCTCCAATAAACAACCTGATTTCTGTGGTAAAGAAGTAGAAAAAAAAAAACAGCAAACAAAGCCCCAAATTAGTAGAAATAAGGAAATAACAAAAAGGAATGCATAAATAAATCCAACAGAGACTAAAAAGACAAAAAAAAAAACCACACACACACACACACACACACACAATGAAAATGAGAGCTGCCTTTTTTGGAAAGATAAACAAAACTGACAAACTTAGCTAGACTCACCAAGAAAGACAGAGGACTCGAATGCAATCAGGAAAGAAAGATAATGGATTCCTGTCTCATATCAAAATCAAAAGAACTCTTCAACCTTGGACACAACAACTTCTTGCAAGCCACGTCTCTAAAGGCAAAGAAAATAAAAGCAAAAATGAACTATTGGCACTTCATCAAGATAAAAAGTTTCTGCACGGCAAAGCAAACGATCAACAAAACAAAAAGGCAACCTATGGAATCGAAGAAGATATCTGCAAATGATATTACAGATAAAGGGCTGGTATCCAAGATCTATAAAGAACTCCTCAAACTCGACACCCAAAAAATGGGCAGAAGACACAAAGAGATACTTGTCCAGAGAAGACATACAAATGGCCAACAGACACATGAAAAAATGCTCCACATCACTTGCCATCAGGCAAATACAAATCAAAACTACAATGAGATACCACCTTACACCAGTTAGAATGGTTAAAATTAACAAGGCAGGGGGCACCTGGGTGGCACAGCGGTTAAGCGTCTGCCTTCGGCTCAGGGCGTGATCCCGGCATTATGGGATGGAGCCCCACATCAGGCTCCTCCGCTATGAGCCTGCTTCTTCCTCTCCCACTCCCCCTGCTTGTGTTCCCTCTCTCGCTGGCTGTCTCTATCTCTGTGGAATAAATAAATAAAATCTTGAGAAGAAATTAACAAGACAGGAAATAAAAAAAAGTCAGAGAGGATGTGGAGAAAGGGGAGCCCTCTAACACTACTCGTGAGAATTCAAGCTGGTACAGCCACTTTTGGAAACAATATGGAGATTCCTCAAGACGTTGAACACAGAGCTATCCTACGACCCACCAATTGCACTACTGGGTATTTACCCCATAGACACAGAGTAATGAAAAGAAGGGGCACCTGTATCCCAATGTTCATAGCAGCAATGTCCCTAATAGCCAAACTGTGGAAGGAGCCAAGATGTCCTTCAGCAGATGAATGGACAAAGAAGATGTGGTTCATCTATACAATGGAATATTACTCAGTCATCAGAAAGGATGAATACCCACCATTTACACCAACGTGGATGGACCAGGAGGGGATTATGCTAAGTGAAATTAAGTCAAGCAGAGAAAGACAATTATCATATCGTTTCACTCCTATGTGGAATGGAAGGAATAGCATGGAGGACATTAGGAGAAGGAAGGGAAAAGTGAAGGTGGGGAATGAGAGGGGGAGATGAACCATGAGAGACTATTGACACTGGGAAACAAACTGAAGGTTGCAGAAAGGGAGGGGTAGGGGAATGGGTTATCCTGGTGATGGGTATTAAGGAGGGCACGTGTCATAATGAGCACTAGGTGTTATATGCAAACAATGAATCCTGGAACACTACATCAAAAACAAATGAAGTACTGTAGGGTGACTAACATAATTTTAAAAAAAGAGAAAGATATGAAATCCATACAGGAAAACGGTCACTATTTGCAAATGACATGAAATCCCAAAAGATTCCACAAAAAAAAAAAAAAAAAAAAAACTGTTAGAATAAACAAATTCAAGAAAGCTGCAGGATATAAAGTCAATATACAGAGACCTGTTGTCTTTATTTTTTTTCAGATTTTATTTATTTATTTGACAGGAAGAGAAAAAGCACGAGCCGGGGGAGTGTCAGAAAGACGGAGAAGCAGACCCTCGCTAAGCGGGGAGCCCAACACGGGGCTCGATCCCAGAACTCTGACCTGAGCAGAAGGCAGACGCTTCACCTATGGAGCCACCCAGATGACCCAACTTCTTGCATTTCTGTATACTGATGACACACTTTCGCAAAGAGAAATTAAAAAAGCAATGCCATTTACAATTGCATCAAAAAAAAAATCTAGGAATAAAAGTAACCAACAATGAGAAAGACATAGTACACTCAACACATGGCAGAAAAGAAATGAAAAACATGTGTGTCGAGGGGGGGCAGAATGTATGGGTCAAAGATTTGGAAGGCAACACAAACAAATGGAAGCATACGCCATGCTCCTTAACTGGAAGAGTTAATTATGTGAACATGTCCATCGTACCCAAAGCAATCGACAGATGTGATGAAATCCCCATCTGAATTCCAGTGGCATTATTCGAGGAAATAGAAAACAGTCCTCAAACTTGTATGGAATCACAAAAGACCCCAAATACCCAAAGCAACCTGGAGAAAGAAAGGTGCAGTCAACACACTCCTGGATTTCAAGCTAGATTACAAAGCTGTTGTCATCAAAACAGGATGGTGCTGGCAGAAACACAGACACCAGGTCAGTGGAACAGAACAGAAAGCTCAGAAACTTACCCACACGTAGATGACCCTAACTTACGACACAGCAGCAGAAGATATGCCATGAGGGAAGGACTGTCTCTTCAGTGAGCGGTAACAGGCAAACTGGACACTAAATGCAGAAGAATATAACTGGGTCACTTTCTTACACCACACACAAAATTTTTAATGGGTGAATGATTTGAACATAAGACCCGAATCCATAAACCTCCAAGAAGACACAGGTACTAAGTCTCTCGACATTGGTTTTGGCAAAGAGTCTTCAGATCGGACACCAAATGCAAAGGCAACAAAAGCAAAAATAAACAAGTGGAACAACATCAAACTGAAATCTTCCACACGGCAAAAGAAACCATCAAAAACTTAAAAGCCCACTGACCCAATAAGAAAAAAATATCTGCGAATCATATGTGTGAGAAGAGGCTAATATCCAAAATGCACACAACACTCATACAAATCAAAACAAAAAAAACTGTATAAAAAATGGGGTGAATATGTGAATAGATACTGTCCAAAGATGGCACACAGGTGCCAACAGACAGAAAAAGTTGTTCGACATCACTAATCGTCGTCAGGGAAACATCAGTCAAACCCACAATCGGCTATCCCCTCACAACTGTTGGAACAGCAGTTGTCCCAGAGACAGACACCAGGTGGGGTCAAGGGTGTGCAGACGAGGAGACACTGTGCGCTGTTGGTGGGAATGGAAATTGGTGCAGCCACTGTGACAAACGGTATGGAGGTTCCTGAAAAAATAAATGCAACTACCACATGACCCAGTAATGGCTCTACTGAGTATTGATTTGGAGAACACAAAAATACTGCCTCAAAAAGACAGATGCACTCCCACGTTCACTGCAGCATTATTCACAAGAACCAGACATGGAAACACAGACCTTGGGGGCCTTATGCCAAGTAACTCAGACACAGAAAGACAAATACCAGATGCTCTCATGTACATTCCACGTGGAATAAACAAATACTGAACGCACAGATACTGAGAGCAGATTGGTAGGTGCCAGATTCGGGGATGGGGTGGTAGAAACGGGTGAAGGTGGTCCAAGTCTCAATGTTTGAGTGAGAAAATCCGACAGTCATGAAATGTTCTGTCCAGCGTGGAGACTAAAACTAACCCCGCAGCATGGGGTATAGGTTTCCCTGCTCTTTGAAAGTACAGGGCTTCTGAGAAACCTTGCACAGCAGAAATGGTGTAAAGAAGGAATGACCGTTCATTTACACGGAAAAATTGGACAGTGTGCTCAGACTCCAAGATTCCTTCTCTTTGGCTTTTCTTAGGCCTCAGGACACAAGTTTCTAACGGAGGCCCAGCATAAATGAAGATAAAGCACAGCAGAGGCTCACAGACACAATTCAAAGTGCTGGTGGCTGGATGCGGAGAGCGGTTCCCAGCGGAAGGAGCTGGTTGGGGTGCACGCCGCCTCTGTCGTGCTTCGCCCCAAAACAGATGCTGAACGCGATTCTCACTGTTCACCTTTTTTCATAAGAGGGAAATCCTCTTTAGGTCTCTTCCTCTCACTGAAGCTGGGTAATAACGTAGTTCTTTCAAGAAAGCCAAGTGTCTTACTGTGAACGTTTAAAAGCTGGGGGATACTTGTACTTGAGCATTGCTGAGGGAGGAGATGTGAAAGGTTCTCCCAGACACAAACCTCAGCAGATCCACCGGGAAAGGCACCTTCCTCAGCATGCGGAACACGGACTACCTCCTTACCCCAGAAACCCTCTCCTTCCCCTCGATCAGGACAACCCACAACAGCTGGGAGTTACCCCAATTCCTCCGTTCTCCTGCTCCTAATAGCTAACTCATCAGCAAATCCTGTGAGCTCCATCTTCAAAATGGACCCAGAATAGGTCTAACCACTCCATCCAAGGCCACCTGTCTGGTCCACAGTGCCTGAGTTCCTGGAAAAGCTTCGTCATTGACCTGCCTTGCCATCTTCAACCCTCTGTCATCTGTTCTCAACGCTGTAGCCACGATGGCCTAGTGAAACAGGGTCTCATGGGGTTAGAGCCCTGGAATGGCTTTCTGTCGCCCTCTGTCACCTCCCTGAGGTCATGTCCTAAGCTGCCCCCTGTGGCCACAGGGCCTTCTTGCTGCTCCTGGACATATCTGGAATTCTCCTGCCCCAGAGCCTTTGCACATGCTTTCCCTTCTGTTTCGAATGCTCTTGATGTGTTCTCACTCGCCTTCTGAGAAGTCTGAATTGGAGTGACAGGGACAGAAGGTGAGGCTGTGTGTGTTGGGTGAGGCTGGTGGCCCAGAAAAAGGTTTTCTGCCAGCTCTCCACCTGTGCCTCACTTGTCCTCAGCCAGGAACTTGCACACAGCCCTCACCTGTCACAACTCTCACACAGGAGACCCACAGCCACCCCTGGAGCCCACCCTGCCCACACCCTGCTGCAGAATGCATTCAGCTCTCCTCTGGGACCCCTGTCAGCTTTACCCAGACCTGGAACTCCCCCGTCTCCTGCAAAGCTCCCGGATTCCCCCTCTTCTTGCAAAATCACACTGGCGCAAGGCTTTCATGAGAAACCTATAATGCTAACTAATGAAAGGTTCACACCTACTTTCCCCTTCTGTTGCCTTTCTCTCCTTCTGTCCTACCTGTGCAAACTGTAACATATCAGTGGAACATGAACATGCTCTGAGATCTGAATCTTTCATTGCAGCTTTCTGAGGACTCCTTATGTGATAAGAAACTAGTGTATCTTACAACAGGGTGTTTTACAACTATCATCTATAGAACAGTACAGCCCAAATCACTACAATTTTACCTCACTCTTCATGAAGCAGAACACTTTTTCCTTTCTTCTTTTACTTAAATTCCAGTTAGTTCACATGCCATGGAATATTCGCTTCAGGGGTAGGATTTAGTGATTCCTCACCTGCATACAGTACCCAGTGCTCATCACAAGCGCCCTCCTTAATACCCCTCACCCATTTAACTCTTCCCCCCACACCCCTGTCCTGCAGCAACACTCAGTTTGTTCTCCAAGGTTGAGTCTATTTCCTTGTTTGCCTTTCTCATCACCCCTCAACTCTGTTCATCTGTTTTCTTTCTGAAATTCCACAAGCGTGAGAGCATAGGATATTTGTCTTTCCTCACTAATTTTGCTTAGCTTAATACACTCTAGATCCATCCACATCCTTGCAAATGGTAAGATTTCATTCTTTTTGAAGCTGGGTCATATTCCTATATATATATATATATATACACTCACACACACACACACACACACACACACACACACGCACACACACACACACATATACACGTATCCCACATCTGCTTTATCCATTCATCAGTGCATGGACTTTGGGATTCTCTCCAACATGTGGACATTGTTGCTATAAACATCATGGTGCATGTACCCCCTTCGAATGTGCATTTTTGTATCTTTTGGGTAAGCACCTAGGAGAGCAATTGCTGGATCATGTGGTTGTTCAATGTTTAACTTTTTGAGGAACCCCCACACTGTTTCCCAGACTGTCTGCACCACTCTGCATTCCCACCAACAGGATGGGAGGGTTCCCCTTTAAGCAGAACATTATCTGCTGGCAATTTCATAAGAGGAAACAAAACCTCTGCGAGATGCACCCAGGGTCAGGCAAGCAGTTGCAGAATTCACCCCAAGGCTCCTGACGCCAAGCCCCTTGAAGCCACCAGCATGCCACTATCCAAAAGAATTCCCAGACTCTCCTTCTGACTCCACCACCAAAGAAACTACAGACAGAATATGGCACCTCAAAATATCGAGATAATAGTAAAACTAGAAAGTCAAGCTCAACTTTTAAACAGGAACAGGCCCATTTGGATAATTTTGAATTTTCCCTCCACCCTAATTTTAACTCTTCTGGTGAATAAACTAATCAATGATGAAACATCACCTTTGTCAAATGACATCATCCAAGTCTGTATCAGATGAAAAAAAGCCATCTAACTCTAGATGCTGGCCACTCAACCATATCTTAGGCCCAATTGAATAAACACTGTTAGACGAAGGAACAAATTAGATGTTACAAACAGGCACAGAGTGAATCTCACCTTCCCTTTCTAATAAAAGAGGGTTCCTAGGAAACAGATAGTCAAAATACATTTGTAAGCAATAAATGGACAGAGAAATTGTGATCCCCTGCAAAGTTCTACCTGCAGGGAAACTAAGTAATTCTTGCACCAAACCCAGAATGCTGACAGCTACTTCAATTTTACTTTGTGGCTCAACTAGAGAAAAGAGAAAAGCCCAGGAGGTTTGGGGATAATGAGAGGTTTTACCTCCAGTCCTGACATAGATAGGACATTATGCCAAAATAGCTGTGTTTTCTCTGAACACTGGCGTCCTGTGACAAGCTGCCTCCCTGACTCAGATGCTGACGTTCAAAACCTCGGGTCTCATGGAGCCAGAGCAGAGAAGTGCTGTCAGCTGGGGAGAAGAAGGCACCTCTGACCTAAAGCCTGCACACCTGCTTCGGTTTCTGGACGAAGGGGCAACACATACTTGTTGTTTAGCAGTAATTATCTTCATTCTCAATAGACCAATGACCTTGCCTTTTCTGGAAAGCAGACTTACTCTTCTAAAGAAACCCTCAATTCGTCTATTCCCAATGCAACTAGAGTGGGGTCTGGTTTACGCCCGCCTCCAGGCCCCCACCTGGAGGATTCTCCTGCATGATTCTAACAGCCAATTACCACTAACTCGGGGGCACACGGGGCATAATGCTGAAGTTGGGGGATGGCTCTGGGGCTTGCTACTGCCACCCCTGTGCCTGGGGGACCAGGGCACACCCTGCTGAACTCTGGGTACTGCTCAAGATGCATCACCTGCACTGTGTCAGAGAACCGGGGGACACCCCACTGAAGGTGGGGATTCTGTGAGGTCCTTACCCGCACTCTTCCCGGGGAACAGGGGAAACCCTGAAATTCTGCAACCCATCCCACAAAAGCTCAGGTGAGTGGGCGCCCTGGAGTTCACGGGTATGGGGAATAAGGCCAGTTGAGGACATGGGGCGGAAGAGACTTTAAAGGGAAAAAGAAAACTCACCTGAGTCCCCACCATGAACCCTCTCCACGTGCCCTTCCAGAACCCTGCCTCCCACCTGGGGCGCACCCTACCCCCCCGACCCCCACCCCGGGGCATGCTGCTCACTCACCAGCCCGGACCTCCGCAGGGCAACTCTCTCTCTCCCAGTGCCCCTTCTTCTGCCCCAGGTCTGCAACCCGCTGCAACTCTGGGACCGCCCACAGAGACGTAGCTCCACCCCCAAGCGGTGATTGGTCGGGGAGGGTGGTGCCCTAGCCCCTTGGATGCCGGGCAACCCGCCCTCAAGCCCCTGGAACCCTGAAAGTGCAGGGGGTCCAAGAGGCGCCTCCTCTACTCAACACCCAGCTCAGGCATGGGTGGGGTCGTGGGCCGGGCTCCCCCCACACACCTGGCCCCTTCCAGGGACCCCTCTAGCTGCAGACCACCCTCAGCGTCCTGCCCCTTCCCTTTCTGCACCAGCCCTCCCTGCTGGGGTGTGCCTGGTTCTGGGCAAGGTCAGTGGCTCTCAGACCCTCCAAGGCTTGGGCTTTAGGACATGCAATGATTTCATGCATTTTCAGTATGTACATGTCAGTATGACTTTAATCTTATGGGAGCCAAAGAGGTTCTTTATTTTTTCTTATCTTCATGTTGGCATTTTGGGTTATTGTTTTCTTCTCGAAACAGATGTACAACATGTGCTTGCGGCAGAAATAGGGCCCATGCTTTGAGGTTTTGCCCAGTCATTTTGAGCCTGGTAAAATGTTAAAGGATAGCTTCCCTGGGAGCCCAGGATCAGGGCCCACAGATGATATAAGATAAACATTACTTTTATCATTATAATTGCTCCTAAGTGGAGGAATTTGAGAGGAAAGCACCTTTCACAAGAGTACCAAGAAATCAAAATGATGCCCACAGAAGGCTACCTGCTCCATGGTCAGCACAGGTAACAGAAGTGTTCACAGTCTCTGGACTCCTGCCCTTCTCCTGCCCAAATCTCTGAAGCACACAGACCACTTAAAATCAGAATTGTAGAACTGCTAGACACCTTAGACATGTCTGGCACCATTCCCTTGGACTGCAGAAGAAAACACAGTAGCTCGTTGTCACAAACTAATTTCAACATGAAGTGCCCCCTGGATGCACTAAGTTCTTTCTCCGCAAATGTTGACTAATGTAAGTCACAGTCATACCAGTTAAACACTACGATGGCTGGGAAGTCATCGTCGGTAAGGGAATATTTTAGCCATGTTTATAAGCATTGGCTCACTTTGTAGAAGAGGCTGAGCTGAGTGTTTTTAAATACTATTTCAGGTACAAGAGAGGAGTTAAGATGGCGGAGGAGTAGGGGACCCCTTTTTCACAGGTCCCCTGAGTCGAGCTGGATAGGTACCAGACCAGCCTAAACAACCACGGAATCAGCCTGAGACGCAGGAAGATACATCTGGATCTCTACAAATGAACATCTCCAGCGCTGAGTATTGAGGTAAAAAGAAGTGGGGAGCCGTGAAACCGGGCACAGATATCGGAAGATAAACGGAAGGGGGAGGGAGCCGCCGCGTTCGGGCGCCGGGAAGCGGCAGCCACCTGCACGGGGGGAGCGGGCGCACTCACAGAGGGCACCCGCGAGAGAGCGGACTGAGACCGGTGAGCCGGGAGCGCGCGCCACCAGGCATCTCGCGGAACCCGGGAATCCCGTGTGCTCACGGGATCCAGACTGAGACCGGGAGCTCCCGGAGCGCATGCGGGGCAGCTGGCAGCTGGCAGGCCACCTGCACGGGGGAGCGGGCGGACTCACGGTCGGCACCCGCGAAACAGCAGACTGAGACCCTGAACCGGGTGCGCGCGCCACCAGGCTTCTCACGGAATTCCTGAATCCCGGTGTGCTCACGGGATCCAGACTGAGACCAGGAGCTTCTGGAGCGCGCGCAGGGCGGCTGGCGGGCCACCTGCACGGGGGAGCGGGCGGACTCGCGGTCGGCACCCACGAAACAGCAGACTGAGACCCTGAACCGGGTGCGCGCGCCACCAGGCTTCTCACGGAACTCCGGAATCCTGGTGTGCTCACGGGATCCAGACTGAGACCGGGAGATCCGGGAGCGCGCGGGGGCGGCTGGCGGCATTAGAAACACAAAGGACAGAGACGCGCCTGCCCTGGAAGGGAGGGCAGGGACGCCGGGTGTGGGGCGCACATCCCAGGACGCTACAGGGTTGAGCAGCACCAACAGTAACGGAGTTAAAGTGGCCAGAACATCGGTGGAGAATGGGCCGCAATCCCTCTGTTCTGTGACAATTCAGCCTCTGCTGCTCTGACTCTCAGAAGAGGCACAGCAGACCGCCAGAGAAAGCCGCCAGGGAACAAAAGCCTGGAAATACCGGCTCACAGCGTGCCCACCCCCATCCCCCCTCGCAGGGGACACGGAAACTCTACCCAAACAGGGTTGCCTGAGTATGGGCCTGGCAAAATACAAACTCTTAACAATAGAGAACAAACGGATGGTTACCAGAGAGGAGGAGGTGGATAGAGGGATGAGTGAAATAGATGAAGCGGATTAAGAGGACACTTTTCTGGATGACCACTGAGTAATATATAGAATTACTGAATCACTCTCTTGTACACCTGAAACGAATGTAACACTGTATGTTAGCTCTACTGGAATTAAAATAAATTTTTTAAAAAGATTTTTCTTTCAGGAACCTCTTTGAAAAAGCTTTTCCTCTGCAATGTGCATAAGCCCTACTTGGGAGGATTCACTCTACAATAATTATTCATTCTATGCCTCGAATTCAGATTTCACTGTGTTCTTACTGTGGATCCCAGCCCACGGGAGCCATGGTCCTTTTCTGTCCAGGCTCAGCACCTATGCCTTCAAGATTGGAAGTAGAGACACATGTCACTTCACAGTCCAGAAAGCTATTATTGTTTCTGTTTCAGTGTGAGAGAGTCACAGACTTTGGGACAGGTTTCAGAGCAGGTTTATTATGGATCCTGGATCTCTACTTCAATGTTCATTACCTGGATCCATTTGGCTAATAGGTTCCCTGTGGATGGACTTGCTTCCAAGCACATACATGGAAGATGCAAAGGTGAGTGGGCTTGGTGCGGGACAGGAAGAAGACCAAAATCAGACAAGGGTCCGACCCCTCCCCTGATCCAGGAACTGCTACAGGAGAGGGTATGGGAGGTAGAATCCATGCGAAACTCCAAGGTCACCAGCTGAACACAGGAGGCATAGGTCAAGGGATCTGGAGATGCAGGGGTTGAAGGCTGCTCTGAGCTACCTCTGGGAGGGAGGGAGGGAAGGAATGGGGAGACACTGCCTGCCCCTGGCCTATGCCAACTGCCCACCGCTCCGACACGCATCAGTCTACACAGCTGACACACAGCCTGGGCTCAGGATGGGCTGGCTCGGGTCCCTCAATCCTCAGTGGGACAGCTGGCCCCAGGGCTCAGAGACAGGCTGAGGGAGATGAGAGGGAAAGCTGCCCCACCCAGGTCATCCCCTCCTTGAGCAGACAGCCCTTCGGAACTGCTAAAAAAAAAAAAAAAAAAAAAAAACCACTAACGGCGTTGAAAGGCATGCCATGGATGAACTAAGGCATAGAGATATGTAAAATAACATTCACTTTTAAGTTCAGAGCTGTCATCTCAGGAAGTGGGGAGAGCTTCCCTGAAGAAGACTGAGGGGAGGGCAGGCCATGCTGAAAAGGGAGACATGGCTCTCCTGATTGGGGACCTGCAGCCCCCTTCCAGGGCAGGACATCATCCTCGCATCACACGAGATCCATGGAAGTGTTCCATCAGGGCCAGATGTTTGTCTCGAGAAGGCTACCCTGGCATCGGACTGCACAGGGCACCAGGGACGAGGGCCAGATGGAGGCCATGGGGCAAGAGCAGAGGCACACGACCTTGAAGATGATGATGATGAAAAGCAGGAGGTGGCAGCATGGAGCCGGCCCAAAAGTGCCATGGGAGCAGTGCCCACAGCTACACTGACTGGGGGCCTTCTGTGCCAGGTGTGGCTGACTTCAGTGGGCTCCAGACTAGTCCTGACCACAAGTCTAGGAAGTGTGCACCACCCCCGGCCTCCTCTCCCCTTGCAGCTGCTAGGAATCACGGTCACAGACCCTGGTCAGCTTTCGTGGAAACCAAGCAGTGGCTCCCCCGCATGCTGCACCTCTGGTGGTGGTCCAGTGCGACCCTCGTGCCTGGCCAGACACTGATGTCTACCTGTCTCCACACAAATCCACAGACAGGAGGGTGTCCCTGAATTCCACAGCACCTGATGAAACAGATCCACGGAACCCAACACCCAGTGAGTCACTCGGGACCTCACCTATGAGGTCATGGAGCTCACCATACCCTATTTCCGTCACTTCCCACAGAAAGCCTGGTTCTGATCCCCCACAATACCATACATCCTGGTTGCTGACCTGGGGTCATGCCATGAACCCACATGGCACCTTTCTTTTAGAGAAGCCTATGCCTACACCTCCTAGAAAATATTTCTAATGAAGTACAAGCCCATCAGGACTACGGTGTGAACGGTAGCACACAGCCTGCATGGTAGTAGTCAGTAATTCTAACAAGGGTTAACCCCACCCCCCGTCTCACAAAACCTTCCTCCGTCCCCACGGAACTCATGGTCTGCCCTCAGAAAACCCTCCAGGAAACAAACCTTTCGTCTGAATGCTCTCTTCACCTTCTGCTACAAATCTTGTCCAACCACAATGATATGAAACTAGAAATCAGTCTCAAGAAAAAAATGGGACAGTCAAAAACAGGGGGAGATTGGGGGGCCTGGGTGGCTCAGTCATTAAGGATCTGCCTTCAGCTCAGGTCGTGATCCCAGGAGCCTGGGATCTAGCCCCGAATCAGGCTCCTTGCTCAGTGGGAAGCCCGCTTCTCCCTCTCCCACCCCCCTGCTTGCGTTCCCTCTCTCGCTGTCTCACTCTCTGCCAGATACTTAAATAATCTTAAAAAAATATGTGGAGATTTAACAACATGCTACTGAACAACCAACAGTCAAAGAAGAAATCAAAAAAAAATTTAGAAGTACCTTGACACTGATGAAAAAGACAACCTACAAAAACTTATGGGATGCAGCAAAAGTAGCTCTACGGGGGGGACGTTCATAGAAATTCAAGTCTTCATCAATCCATGAGAATGCTCTCCAATAAACAACCTGATTTCTGTGGTAAAGAAGTAGAAAAAAAAAAACAGCAAACAAAGCCCCAAATTAGTAGAAATAAGGAAATAACAAAAAGGAATGCATAAATAAATCCAACAGAGACTAAAAAGACAAAAAAAAAAACCACACACACACACACACACACACACAATGAAAATGAGAGCTGCCTTTTTTGGAAAGATAAACAAAACTGACAAACTTAGCTAGACTCACCAAGAAAGACAGAGGACTCGAATGCAATCAGGAAAGAAAGATAATGGATTCCTGTCTCATATCAAAATCAAAAGAACTCTTCAACCTTGGACACAACAACTTCTTGCAAGCCACGTCTCTAAAGGCAAAGAAAATAAAAGCAAAAATGAACTATTGGCACTTCATCAAGATAAAAAGTTTCTGCACGGCAAAGCAAACGATCAACAAAACAAAAAGGCAACCTATGGAATCGAAGAAGATATCTGCAAATGATATTACAGATAAAGGGCTGGTATCCAAGATCTATAAAGAACTCCTCAAACTCGACACCCAAAAAATGGGCAGAAGACACAAAGAGATACTTGTCCAGAGAAGACATACAAATGGCCAACAGACACATGAAAAAATGCTCCACATCACTTGCCATCAGGCAAATACAAATCAAAACTACAATGAGATACCACCTTACACCAGTTAGAATGGTTAAAATTAACAAGGCAGGGGGCACCTGGGTGGCACAGCGGTTAAGCGTCTGCCTTCGGCTCAGGGCGTGATCCCGGCATTATGGGATGGAGCCCCACATCAGGCTCCTCCGCTATGAGCCTGCTTCTTCCTCTCCCACTCCCCCTGCTTGTGTTCCCTCTCTCGCTGGCTGTCTCTATCTCTGTGGAATAAATAAATAAAATCTTGAGAAGAAATTAACAAGACAGGAAATAAAAAAAAGTCAGAGAGGATGTGGAGAAAGGGGAGCCCTCTAACACTACTCGTGAGAATTCAAGCTGGTACAGCCACTTTTGGAAACAATATGGAGATTCCTCAAGACGTTGAACACAGAGCTATCCTACGACCCACCAATTGCACTACTGGGTATTTACCCCATAGACACAGAGTAATGAAAAGAAGGGGCACCTGTATCCCAATGTTCATAGCAGCAATGTCCCTAATAGCCAAACTGTGGAAGGAGCCAAGATGTCCTTCAGCAGATGAATGGACAAAGAAGATGTGGTTCATCTATACAATGGAATATTACTCAGTCATCAGAAAGGATGAATACCCACCATTTACACCAACGTGGATGGACCAGGAGGGGATTATGCTAAGTGAAATTAAGTCAAGCAGAGAAAGACAATTATCATATCGTTTCACTCCTATGTGGAATGGAAGGAATAGCATGGAGGACATTAGGAGAAGGAAGGGAAAAGTGAAGGTGGGGAATGAGAGGGGGAGATGAACCATGAGAGACTATTGACACTGGGAAACAAACTGAAGGTTGCAGAAAGGGAGGGGTAGGGGAATGGGTTATCCTGGTGATGGGTATTAAGGAGGGCACGTGTCATAATGAGCACTAGGTGTTATATGCAAACAATGAATCCTGGAACACTACATCAAAAACAAATGAAGTACTGTAGGGTGACTAACATAATTTTAAAAAAAGAGAAAGATATGAAATCCATACAGGAAAACGGTCACTATTTGCAAATGACATGAAATCCCAAAAGATTCCACAAAAAAAAAAAAAAAAAAAAAAAACTGTTAGAATAAACAAATTCAAGAAAGCTGCAGGATATAAAGTCAATATACAGAGACCTGTTGTCTTTATTTTTTTTCAGATTTTATTTATTTATTTGACAGGAAGAGAAAAAGCACGAGCCGGGGGAGTGTCAGAAAGACGGAGAAGCAGACCCTCGCTAAGCGGGGAGCCCAACACGGGGCTCGATCCCAGAACTCTGACCTGAGCAGAAGGCAGACGCTTCACCTATGGAGCCACCCAGATGACCCAACTTCTTGCATTTCTGTATACTGATGACACACTTTCGCAAAGAGAAATTAAAAAAGCAATGCCATTTACAATTGCATCAAAAAAAAAAATCTAGGAATAAAAGTAACCAACAATGAGAAAGACATAGTACACTCAACACATGGCAGAAAAGAAATGAAAAACATGTGTGTCGAGGGGGGGCAGAATGTATGGGTCAAAGATTTGGAAGGCAACACAAACAAATGGAAGCATACGCCATGCTCCTTAACTGGAAGAGTTAATTATGTGAACATGTCCATCGTACCCAAAGCAATCGACAGATGTGATGAAATCCCCATCTGAATTCCAGTGGCATTATTCGAGGAAATAGAAAACAGTCCTCAAACTTGTATGGAATCACAAAAGACCCCAAATACCCAAAGCAACCTGGAGAAAGAAAGGTGCAGTCAACACACTCCTGGATTTCAAGCTAGATTACAAAGCTGTTGTCATCAAAACAGGATGGTGCTGGCAGAAACACAGACACCAGGTCAGTGGAACAGAACAGAAAGCTCAGAAACTTACCCACACGTAGATGACCCTAACTTACGACACAGCAGCAGAAGATATGCCATGAGGGAAGGACTGTCTCTTCAGTGAGCGGTAACAGGCAAACTGGACACTAAATGCAGAAGAATATAACTGGGTCACTTTCTTACACCACACACAAAATTTTTAATGGGTGAATGATTTGAACATAAGACCCGAATCCATAAACCTCCAAGAAGACACAGGTACTAAGTCTCTCGACATTGGTTTTGGCAAAGAGTCTTCAGATCGGACACCAAATGCAAAGGCAACAAAAGCAAAAATAAACAAGTGGAACAACATCAAACTGAAATCTTCCACACGGCAAAAGAAACCATCAAAAACTTAAAAGCCCACTGACCCAATAAGAAAAAAATATCTGCGAATCATATGTGTGAGAAGAGGCTAATATCCAAAATGCACACAACACTCATACAAATCAAAACAAAAAAAACTGTATAAAAAATGGGGTGAATATGTGAATAGATACTGTCCAAAGATGGCACACAGGTGCCAACAGACAGAAAAAGTTGTTCGACATCACTAATCGTCGTCAGGGAAACATCAGTCAAACCCACAATCGGCTATCCCCTCACAACTGTTGGAACAGCAGTTGTCCCAGAGACAGACACCAGGTGGGGTCAAGGGTGTGCAGACGAGGAGACACTGTGCGCTGTTGGTGGGAATGGAAATTGGTGCAGCCACTGTGACAAACGGTATGGAGGTTCCTGAAAAAATAAATGCAACTACCACATGACCCAGTAATGGCTCTACTGAGTATTGATTTGGAGAACACAAAAATACTGCCTCAAAAAGACAGATGCACTCCCACGTTCACTGCAGCATTATTCACAAGAACCAGACATGGAAACACAGACCTTGGGGGCCTTATGCCAAGTAACTCAGACACAGAAAGACAAATACCAGATGCTCTCATGTACATTCCACGTGGAATAAACAAATACTGAACGCACAGATACTGAGAGCAGATTGGTAGGTGCCAGATTCGGGGATGGGGTGGTAGAAACGGGTGAAGGTGGTCCAAGTCTCAATGTTTGAGTGAGAAAATCCGACAGTCATGAAATGTTCTGTCCAGCGTGGAGACTAAAACTAACCCCGCAGCATGGGGTATAGGTTTCCCTGCTCTTTGAAAGTACAGGGCTTCTGAGAAACCTTGCACAGCAGAAATGGTGTAAAGAAGGAATGACCGTTCATTTACACGGAAAAATTGGACAGTGTGCTCAGACTCCAAGATTCCTTCTCTTTGGCTTTTCTTAGGCCTCAGGACACAAGTTTCTAACGGAGGCCCAGCATAAATGAAGATAAAGCACAGCAGAGGCTCACAGACACAATTCAAAGTGCTGGTGGCTGGATGCGGAGAGCGGTTCCCAGCGGAAGGAGCTGGTTGGGGTGCACGCCGCCTCTGTCGTGCTTCGCCCCAAAACAGATGCTGAACGCGATTCTCACTGTTCACCTTTTTTCATAAGAGGGAAATCCTCTTTAGGTCTCTTCCTCTCACTGAAGCTGGGTAATAACGTAGTTCTTTCAAGAAAGCCAAGTGTCTTACTGTGAACGTTTAAAAGCTGGGGGATACTTGTACTTGAGCATTGCTGAGGGAGGAGATGTGAAAGGTTCTCCCAGACACAAACCTCAGCAGATCCACCGGGAAAGGCACCTTCCTCAGCATGCGGAACACGGACTACCTCCTTACCCCAGAAACCCTCTCCTTCCCCTCGATCAGGACAACCCACAACAGCTGGGAGTTACCCCAATTCCTCCGTTCTCCTGCTCCTAATAGCTAACTCATCAGCAAATCCTGTGAGCTCCATCTTCAAAATGGACCCAGAATAGGTCTAACCACTCCATCCAAGGCCACCTGTCTGGTCCACAGTGCCTGAGTTCCTGGAAAAGCTTCGTCATTGACCTGCCTTGCCATCTTCAACCCTCTGTCATCTGTTCTCAACGCTGTAGCCACGATGGCCTAGTGAAACAGGGTCTCATGGGGTTAGAGCCCTGGAATGGCTTTCTGTCGCCCTCTGTCACCTCCCTGAGGTCATGTCCTAAGCTGCCCCCTGTGGCCACAGGGCCTTCTTGCTGCTCCTGGACATATCTGGAATTCTCCTGCCCCAGAGCCTTTGCACATGCTTTCCCTTCTGTTTCGAATGCTCTTGATGTGTTCTCACTCGCCTTCTGAGAAGTCTGAATTGGAGTGACAGGGACAGAAGGTGAGGCTGTGTGTGTTGGGTGAGGCTGGTGGCCCAGAAAAAGGTTTTCTGCCAGCTCTCCACCTGTGCCTCACTTGTCCTCAGCCAGGAACTTGCACACAGCCCTCACCTGTCACAACTCTCACACAGGAGACCCACAGCCACCCCTGGAGCCCACCCTGCCCACACCCTGCTGCAGAATGCATTCAGCTCTCCTCTGGGACCCCTGTCAGCTTTACCCAGACCTGGAACTCCCCCGTCTCCTGCAAAGCTCCCGGATTCCCCCTCTTCTTGCAAAATCACACTGGCGCAAGGCTTTCATGAGAAACCTATAATGCTAACTAATGAAAGGTTCACACCTACTTTCCCCTTCTGTTGCCTTTCTCTCCTTCTGTCCTACCTGTGCAAACTGTAACATATCAGTGGAACATGAACATGCTCTGAGATCTGAATCTTTCATTGCAGCTTTCTGAGGACTCCTTATGTGATAAGAAACTAGTGTATCTTACAACAGGGTGTTTTACAACTATCATCTATAGAACAGTACAGCCCAAATCACTACAATTTTACCTCACTCTTCATGAAGCAGAACACTTTTTCCTTTCTTCTTTTACTTAAATTCCAGTTAGTTCACATGCCATGGAATATTCGCTTCAGGGGTAGGATTTAGTGATTCCTCACCTGCATACAGTACCCAGTGCTCATCACAAGCGCCCTCCTTAATACCCCTCACCCATTTAACTCTTCCCCCCACACCCCTGTCCTGCAGCAACACTCAGTTTGTTCTCCAAGGTTGAGTCTATTTCCTTGTTTGCCTTTCTCATCACCCCTCAACTCTGTTCATCTGTTTTCTTTCTGAAATTCCACAAGCGTGAGAGCATAGGATATTTGTCTTTCCTCACTAATTTTGCTTAGCTTAATACACTCTAGATCCATCCACATCCTTGCAAATGGTAAGATTTCATTCTTTTTGAAGCTGGGTCATATTCCTATATATATATATATATATATATACACACACACACACACACACACACACGCACACACACACACATATACACGTATCCCACATCTGCTTTATCCATTCATCAGTGCATGGACTTTGGGATTCTCTCCAACATGTGGACATTGTTGCTATAAACATCATGGTGCATGTACCCCCTTCGAATGTGCATTTTTGTATCTTTTGGGTAAGCACCTAGGAGAGCAATTGCTGGATCATGTGGTTGTTCAATGTTTAACTTTTTGAGGAACCCCCACACTGTTTCCCAGACTGTCTGCACCACTCTGCATTCCCACCAACAGGATGGGAGGGTTCCCCTTTAAGCAGAACATTATCTGCTGGCAATTTCATAAGAGGAAACAAAACCTCTGCGAGATGCACCCAGGGTCAGGCAAGCAGTTGCAGAATTCACCCCAAGGCTCCTGACGCCAAGCCCCTTGAAGCCACCAGCATGCCACTATCCAAAAGAATTCCCAGACTCTCCTTCTGACTCCACCACCAAAGAAACTACAGACAGAATATGGCACCTCAAAATATCGAGATAATAGTAAAACTAGAAAGTCAAGCTCAACTTTTAAACAGGAACAGGCCCATTTGGATAATTTTGAATTTTCCCTCCACCCTAATTTTAACTCTTCTGGTGAATAAACTAATCAATGATGAAACATCACCTTTGTCAAATGACATCATCCAAGTCTGTATCAGATGAAAAAAAGCCATCTAACTCTAGATGCTGGCCACTCAACCATATCTTAGGCCCAATTGAATAAACACTGTTAGACGAAGGAACAAATTAGATGTTACAAACAGGCACAGAGTGAATCTCACCTTCCCTTTCTAATAAAAGAGGGTTCCTAGGAAACAGATAGTCAAAATACATTTGTAAGCAATAAATGGACAGAGAAATTGTGATCCCCTGCAAAGTTCTACCTGCAGGGAAACTAAGTAATTCTTGCACCAAACCCAGAATGCTGACAGCTACTTCAATTTTACTTTGTGGCTCAACTAGAGAAAAGAGAAAAGCCCAGGAGGTTTGGGGATAATGAGAGGTTTTACCTCCAGTCCTGACATAGATAGGACATTATGCCAAAATAGCTGTGTTTTCTCTGAACACTGGCGTCCTGTGACAAGCTGCCTCCCTGACTCAGATGCTGACGTTCAAAACCTCGGGTCTCATGGAGCCAGAGCAGAGAAGTGCTGTCAGCTGGGGAGAAGAAGGCACCTCTGACCTAAAGCCTGCACACCTGCTTCGGTTTCTGGACGAAGGGGCAACACATACTTGTTGTTTAGCAGTAATTATCTTCATTCTCAATAGACCAATGACCTTGCCTTTTCTGGAAAGCAGACTTACTCTTCTAAAGAAACCCTCAATTCGTCTATTCCCAATGCAACTAGAGTGGGGTCTGGTTTACGCCCGCCTCCAGGCCCCCACCTGGAGGATTCTCCTGCATGATTCTAACAGCCAATTACCACTAACTCGGGGGCACACGGGGCATAATGCTGAAGTTGGGGGATGGCTCTGGGGCTTGCTACTGCCACCCCTGTGCCTGGGGGACCAGGGCACACCCTGCTGAACTCTGGGTACTGCTCAAGATGCATCACCTGCACTGTGTCAGAGAACCGGGGGACACCCCACTGAAGGTGGGGATTCTGTGAGGTCCTTACCCGCACTCTTCCCGGGGAACAGGGGAAACCCTGAAATTCTGCAACCCATCCCACAAAAGCTCAGGTGAGTGGGCGCCCTGGAGTTCACGGGTATGGGGAATAAGGCCAGTTGAGGACATGGGGCGGAAGAGACTTTAAAGGGAAAAAGAAAACTCACCTGAGTCCCCACCATGAACCCTCTCCACGTGCCCTTCCAGAACCCTGCCTCCCACCTGGGGCGCACCCTACCCCCCCGACCCCCACCCCGGGGCATGCTGCTCACTCACCAGCCCGGACCTCCGCAGGGCAACTCTCTCTCTCCCAGTGCCCCTTCTTCTGCCCCAGGTCTGCAACCCGCTGCAACTCTGGGACCGCCCACAGAGACGTAGCTCCACCCCCAAGCGGTGATTGGTCGGGGAGGGTGGTGCCCTAGCCCCTTGGATGCCGGGCAACCCGCCCTCAAGCCCCTGGAACCCTGAAAGTGCAGGGGGTCCAAGAGGCGCCTCCTCTACTCAACACCCAGCTCAGGCATGGGTGGGGTCGTGGGCCGGGCTCCCCCCACACACCTGGCCCCTTCCAGGGACCCCTCTAGCTGCAGACCACCCTCAGCGTCCTGCCCCTTCCCTTTCTGCACCAGCCCTCCCTGCTGGGGTGTGCCTGGTTCTGGGCAAGGTCAGTGGCTCTCAGACCCTCCAAGGCTTGGGCTTTAGGACATGCAATGATTTCATGCATTTTCAGTATGTACATGTCAGTATGACTTTAATCTTATGGGAGCCAAAGAGGTTCTTTATTTTTTCTTATCTTCATGTTGGCATTTTGGGTTATTGTTTTCTTCTCGAAACAGATGTACAACATGTGCTTGCGGCAGAAATAGGGCCCATGCTTTGAGGTTTTGCCCAGTCATTTTGAGCCTGGTAAAATGTTAAAGGATAGCTTCCCTGGGAGCCCAGGATCAGGGCCCACAGATGATATAAGATAAACATTACTTTTATCATTATAATTGCTCCTAAGTGGAGGAATTTGAGAGGAAAGCACCTTTCACAAGAGTACCAAGAAATCAAAATGATGCCCACAGAAGGCTACCTGCTCCATGGTCAGCACAGGTAACAGAAGTGTTCACAGTCTCTGGACTCCTGCCCTTCTCCTGCCCAAATCTCTGAAGCACACAGACCACTTAAAATCAGAATTGTAGAACTGCTAGACACCTTAGACATGTCTGGCACCATTCCCTTGGACTGCAGAAGAAAACACAGTAGCTCGTTGTCACAAACTAATTTCAACATGAAGTGCCCCCTGGATGCACTAAGTTCTTTCTCCGCAAATGTTGACTAATGTAAGTCACAGTCATACCAGTTAAACACTACGATGGCTGGGAAGTCATCGTCGGTAAGGGAATATTTTAGCCATGTTTATAAGCATTGGCTCACTTTGTAGAAGAGGCTGAGCTGAGTGTTTTTAAATACTATTTCAGGTACAAGAGAGGAGTTAAGATGGCGGAGGAGTAGGGGACCCCTTTTTCACAGGTCCCCTGAGTCGAGCTGGATAGGTACCAGACCAGCCTAAACAACCACGGAATCAGCCTGAGACGCAGGAAGATACATCTGGATCTCTACAAATGAACATCTCCAGCGCTGAGTATTGAGGTAAAAAGAAGTGGGGAGCCGTGAAACCGGGCACAGATATCGGAAGATAAACGGAAGGGGGAGGGAGCCGCCGCGTTCGGGCGCCGGGAAGCGGCAGCCACCTGCACGGGGGGAGCGGGCGCACTCACAGAGGGCACCCGCGAGAGAGCGGACTGAGACCGGTGAGCCGGGAGCGCGCGCCACCAGGCATCTCGCGGAACCCGGGAATCCCGTGTGCTCACGGGATCCAGACTGAGACCGGGAGCTCCCGGAGCGCATGCGGGGCAGCTGGCAGCTGGCAGGCCACCTGCACGGGGGAGCGGGCGGACTCACGGTCGGCACCCGCGAAACAGCAGACTGAGACCCTGAACCGGGTGCGCGCGCCACCAGGCTTCTCACGGAATTCCTGAATCCCGGTGTGCTCACGGGATCCAGACTGAGACCAGGAGCTTCTGGAGCGCGCGCAGGGCGGCTGGCGGGCCACCTGCACGGGGGAGCGGGCGGACTCGCGGTCGGCACCCACGAAACAGCAGACTGAGACCCTGAACCGGGTGCGCGCGCCACCAGGCTTCTCACGGAACTCCGGAATCCTGGTGTGCTCACGGGATCCAGACTGAGACCGGGAGATCCGGGAGCGCGCGGGGGCGGCTGGCGGCTGGCGGCATTAGAAACACAAAGGACAGAGACGCGCCTGCCCTGGAAGGGAGGGCAGGGACGCCGGGTGTGGGGCGCACATCCCAGGACGCTACAGGGTTGAGCAGCACCAACAGTAACGGAGTTAAAGTGGCCAGAACATCGGTGGAGAATGGGCCGCAATCCCTCTGTTCTGTGACAATTCAGCCTCTGCTGCTCTGACTCTCAGAAGAGGCACAGCAGACCGCCAGAGAAAGCCGCCAGGGAACAAAAGCCTGGAAATACCGGCTCACAGCGTGCCCACCCCCATCCCCCCTCGCAGGGGACATGGAAACTCTACCCAAACAGGGTTGCCTGAGTATGGGCCTGGCAAAATACAAACTCTTAACAATAGAGAACAAACGGATGGTTACCAGAGAGGAGGAGGTGGATAGAGGGATGAGTGAAATAGATGAAGCGGATTAAGAGGACACTTTTCTGGATGACCACTGAGTAATATATAGAATTACTGAATCACTCTCTTGTACACCTGAAACGAATGTAACACTGTATGTTAGCTCTACTGGAATTAAAATAAATTTTTTAAAAAGATTTTTCTTTCAGGAACCTCTTTGAAAAAGCTTTTCCTCTGCAATGTGCATAAGCCCTACTTGGGAGGATTCACTCTACAATAATTATTCATTCTATGCCTCGAATTCAGATTTCACTGTGTTCTTACTGTGGATCCCAGCCCACGGGAGCCATGGTCCTTTTCTGTCCAGGCTCAGCACCT
>NW_026622904.1:0-38121 GCF_023065955.2 Ursus arctos
CGGGCAGGGACCTCGGAGCCCGCGCTGACCTTCAACGGCCCAGGCGCAAAAACCTTGGCTCCCATGCTCCTGCTCCCAGCGCCCTCACCTCGGCCCGCCCTCTGCTTGATTCAGAGCCGGTGGATAGGGCCTGCCAGGCTCCTGGGGGCTAACCAAAACCCTAGGTCGGCCCCGTGGGGCACATCCCTAGGGGCCTGGCTCTGCAACGCTGGGGACTGGTGACTCAGAGCCCCAGAGCCCGACTCACCCTGCCGCACTATCGCCACCTGGGGCCGCTAGGGCGCCGCCGGTCATTCTGGGAGAGAGAAGGGGCAGGGACTTCTGAGCCCACGGTGACCTTCAAAGGCTTCCCGCACCAACACGCTGGTGCCCACGCTCCCACTCCCCAGCGCCCTCACCTCGGCCCGCCCTTCTACTCGCCGCACAGCGGGCAGATAGGGCCTGCTGGCCTCCTGGGGGCTAACCCTAACCCTAGGTCGGCCCCCCAGGGGCCCCTCCCAAGGGTCCTGGTGCCGCTACACCAGGGATCGGGGACCCCAAGCCCCAGAGCCAGACTCACCCTGCCGCAACCCCGCCACCCACGCCGCAAGGGGCGCCGCCAGTCATTCACGGCGGGAGAAGGACAGGGCCCTGGAGAAACCGGAGACATTTGAAGCCTCCCGCGCCAAAATGCAGGGGCCCAGGCTCCCGCTCGCCAGCGCCTTTACCTATGCCCACCCACCTCTCGCCGCCCAGCCAGAGGATGGGGCCTGCCGGCCTCCTGGGTGCTATCTCTTACCCTAGGTCGGCCCACGAGGAGCCCCTCCCAAGGGGCCTGGCCCCCAACGCTGGGGATTGGGGATCCCGAGCCGCAGCGCGGGACTCACCCTGCCGCCCCACTGCCAACGGAGCGCTGCTAGGGGCGTCGCTGGTTATTCAGGGCAGGAGAAAGGGCACGGCCCTCCGAGCCATGGCAACATGCGAAGGCCCAGGGCGCCAAAATGCTGGGGACCACGCTGCTGCTGGGCATCGCCCTCAACCTGGCCCGCACCTCCGCTCCTCGCACAGCCGGCGACTCGGGCCTGCCGGCCTCCTGGGCGCTAACCCTAACCCTAGGACAGCCCCTGAAGCTCCCTTCCTAAGGGGCCTGGAGCCGCAACGCCGGGGATTGGGGACCCCCAGGCCCCAGCGCCAGATGCACGCTGCCGCCCCGCCCCACACGGGTCGCTAGGGGAGCCGCCATTCATTCAGGGTGGGAGAACTGGAGGGCCCTCCGAACCCCTGCCGACATTCGAAGGCGCACCGAACCAAAACCCTTGGGCCCAGGCTCATGTTCACCAGCACCCTCACCTCGGCCCAGCTCTCCCCTCGACGCACAGGTGGTGTATCGGGCCTGCGGGGCTCCAGGAGGCTAACCCTAACCATAGGTCGGCCCCGAGGGGCCCTTCCCAAGGGGCCTGGCGTCGCAACGCTGGGGATGGGGGACCCCGAGCCCATGTGCCGGACTCACCCTGCTGCCCTTCAGCCACCGGAGCCGCTAGAGGCCCCGCCGGTCAATCAGGGCAGGAGATCGGGCAGGGCCCTCCGAGCCCACGCTGACCTTTGAAGGCTCCCCGCGCAAAAACGTTGGCTCCCAGGATCCTGCTCGCCAGCGCCCTCACCTCAGCCCGCCCCTCCGCTTGCTTCAGAGCCGGTGGATAGGGCCTGCCGGGCTCCTGGCAGCTAACCAAAACCCTAGGTCGGCCCTGTGGGGACATCCCAAGCGGCCTGGCTCTGCAACGCTGGAGATTGGTGACTCAGAGCCCCAGAGCCAGACTCACCCTGCCGCACTGTCCCCACCCAGGCCGCTAGGGGCGCCGCTGGTCATAGAGGGTGACAGAAGGGCAGGGCCTTCCAAGCCACCGGTGACCTTCAAAGGCTCCCCGCGCCAAAAGGCTGGTGTCCACGCTCCCGCTCCCCAGTGCCCTCACCTCGGCCCACACGTCTGCTCGCCTCACAGCGTGCGGATTGGGCCTCACGGTCTCCTTGGGGCTAACCCTAACCCTAGGTCGGCCCCCCAGGGGCCCCTCCCAAGGGTCCTGGGGCCACTACGCCGGGGATCTGGGACCCCAAGCCCCAGAGCCAGACTCACCCTCCCACAACGCTGCCACCCGGGCCGCTAGGGGCGCCGCCAGTCATTCAGGGCGGGAGAACTGACAGGGCCCTGGAGAAACCGGCGACATTTGAAGCCTCCCGCGCCAAATTGCAGGGGCCCACAATCCCACTCCCCAGCGCCTTTACCTCGGCCCGCCCACCTCTCGCCGCCCATCCAGAGGATCGGGCCTGCCGGCCTCATGGGGGCTAACTCTAACCCTAGGTCGGCCCACGAGGAGCCCCTCCCAAGGGGCCTGGCACCGCAACGCCGGGGATTGGGGATCCCCGAGCCGCAGCGTGGGATTCACCCTGCCACCCCACCGCCAACGGAGCCGCTAGGGGCGTCGCTGGTTATTCAGGGCAGGAGAACGGGCACGGCCCTCCGACCCATGGCAACATTCGAAGGCCCAGGACGCCAAAACGCTGGGGACCATGCTCCCGCTTGCCATTGGCCTCAACTGGGCCCGCATCTCCACTCCTCGCACGGCTGGCGGATGGGGCCTGCCGGCCTCCTGGGCGCTAATCCTAACCCTAGGACGGCCCCTGAGGGTCCTTTCCTAAGGGGCCTGGCGCCGCAACGCCAGGGATTGGGAACCCCCAAGCCCCAGCGCTAAATGCACCCTGCCGCCCCGCCCCACACGGGCCGCTAGGGGCGCCGCCATTCATTCAGGGTGGGAGAACGGGCCGGGCCCTTCGAACGCCCACCCACCTGCGAAGGCGCCCTGAACCAAAACGCTTGGGCCCAGGCTCATGTTCACCAGCACCCTCACCTCGCCCAACTCTCCGCTCGACGCACAGGCGGTGTATCGGGCCTGCTGGCCTCCTGAGGGCTAACCCTAACTGTAGGTCGGCCACGGAGGGGCCCTTCCCAAGTGGCCTGGCGCCACAACGCCGGGAATGGGGACCCCAACCCAAGTGCCGGTCTCAACCTGCTGCCCTTCAGGCCCCGGAGCCTCTAGGGGCCCCACCGGTCATTCAGAGCGGGAGAACGGGCAGGTCCTTCCGAGCCCCCACCGACCTTCGAAGACCCCCCGCACCAAAACACTTGGGCTCATGCTCAGTCTCGCCAGCGCCCTCACCTCGGCCCAACCCTCCGCGTGCTGCACAGCCGCTGATCGGGTCCACCGGCTTCCTGGGGGCTAACCGTAACCCTAGATCGACCCCCGAGGGCCCCTCCCAAGGGTCCTGGCACCGCAACACTGGGGATTGTGGACCCCTGAGCCCCAGCGCCGGACTCACCCTGCCACCCTGCCGCCACCCAGGCCGCTAGGGGCGCCGCCGGTCATTCAGGGCGGTGAGAACGGGTAGGGCCCTCCGAGCCCCCACCTACTTTCGAAGGCGCCCCGAATCAAAACGCTTGGGCCCAGGCTCATGTTCACCAGCACCCTCAACTCGGCCCGCACCTCCGCTCCTTGCACAGCCGGCGACTCGGGCCTGCCGGCCTCCTGGGCGCTAACTAGAAGCCTAGGACGGCCCCTGAGGGTCCCTTCCTAAGGGGCCTGGCACCGCAACGCCGGGGATTGGGTACCCCCAAGCCCCAGCGCCGGATGCACGCTGCCGCCCCGCCCCACACGGGCCGCTAGTGGCGCCGCCATTCATTCGGGGTGGGAGAACTGGCAGGGCCCTCCGAACCCCCGCCGACCTTCGAAGGCGCCCAGAACCAAAACGCCTGGGTCCAGGCTCATGTTCACCAGCACCCTCACTTCGGCCCAACTGTCCTCTCGATGCACAGGTGGTGTATCGGGCCTGCGTGGCTCCTGGGGCTAACCCTAACCATAGGTCGGCCCCCGAGGGGCCCTTCCCCAGGGGCCTGGCGTCGCAACGCCGGGGATGGGGACCCCGTGCCCAAGTGCCGGACTCACCCTGCTGCCCTTCAGCCACCCAAGCCGCTGGGGGACCACGGGTCAATCAGGACAAGAGAACGGGCAGGGACCTCGGAGCCCGCGCTGACCTTCAACGGCCCCAGGCGCAAAAACCTTGGCTCCCATGCTCCTGCTCCCAGCGCCCTCACCTCGGCCCGCCCCTCTGCTTGATTCAGAGCCGGTGGATAGGGCCTGCCAGGCTCCTGGGGGCTAACCAAAACCCTAGGTCGGCCCCGTGGGGCACATCCCTAGGGGCCTGGCTCTGCAAACGCTGGGACTGGTGACTCAGAGCCCCAGAGCCCGACTCACCCTGCCGCACTATCGCCACCTGGCCGCTAGGGGCGCCGCCGGTCATTCTGGGAGAGAGAAGGGGCAGGGACTTCTGAGCCCACGGTGACCTTCAAAGGCTTCCCGCACCAACACGCTGGTGCCCACGCTCCCACTCGCCAGCGCCCTCACCTCGGCCCGCCCTTCTACTCGCCGCACAGCGGGCAGATAGGGCCTGCTGGCCTCCTGGGGGCTAACCCTAACCCTAGGTCGGCCCCCCAGGGGCCCCTCCCAAGGGTCCTGGTGCCGCTACACCAGGGATCGGGGACCCCAAGCCCCAGAGCCAGACTCACCCTGCCGCAACCCCGCCACCCACGCCGCAAGGGGCGCCGCCAGTCATTCACGGCGGGAGAAGGGACAGGGCCCTGGAGAAACCGGAGACATTTGAAGCCTCCCGCGCCAAAATGCAGGGGCCCAGGCTCCCGCTCGCCAGCGCCTTTACCTATGCCCACCCACCTCTCGCCGCCCAGCCAGAGGATGGGGCCTGCCGGCCTCCTGGGTGCTATCTCTTACCCTAGGTCGGCCCACGAGGAGCCCCTCCCAAGGGGCCTGGCCCCCAACGCTGGGGATTGGGGATCCCCGAGCCGCAGCGCGGGACTCACCCTGCCGCCCCACTGCCAACGGAGCCGCTAGGGGCGTCGCTGGTTATTCAGGGCAGGAGAAAGGGCACGGCCCTCCGAGCCATGGCAACATAGCGAAGGCCCAGGGCGCCAAAATGCTGGGGACCACGCTGCTGCTGGGCATCGCCCTCAACCTGGCCCGCACCTCCGCTCCTCGCACAGCCGGCGACTCGGGCCTGCCGGCCTCCTGGGCGCTAACCCTAACCCTAGGACAGCCCCTGAAGCTCCCTTCCTAAGGGGCCTGGAGCCGCAACGCCGGGGATTGGGGACCCCCAGGCCCCAGCGCCAGATGCACGCTGCCGCCCCGCCCCACACGGGTCGCTAGGGGAGCCGCCATTCATTCAGGGTGGGAGAACTGGAGGGCCCTCCGAACCCCTGCCGACATTCGAAGGCGCACCGAACCAAAACCCTTGGGCCCAGGCTCATGTTCACCAGCACCCACACCTCGGCCCAGCTCTCCCCTCGACGCACAGGTGGTGTATCGGGCCTGCGGGGGCTCCAGGAGGCTAACCCTAACCATAGGTCGGCCCCCGAGGGGCCCTTCCCAAGGGGCCCTGGCGTCGCAACGCTGGGGATGGGGACCCCGAGCCCATGTGCCGGACTCACCCTGCTGCCCTTCAGCCACCGGAGCCGCTAGAGGCCCCGCCGGTCAATCAGGGCAGGAGATCGGGCAGGGCCCTCCGAGCCCACGCTGACCTTTGAAGGCTCCCCGCGCAAAAACGTTGGCTCCCAGGATCCTGCTCGCCAGCGCCCTCACCTCAGCCCGCCCCTCCGCTTGCTTCAGAGCCGGTGGATAGGGCCTGCCGGGCTCCTGGCAGCTAACCAAAACCCTAGGTCGGCCCTGTGGGGACATCCCAAGCGGCCTGGCTCTGCAACGCTGGAGATTGGTGACTCAGAGCCCCAGAGCCAGACTCACCCTGCCGCACTGTCCCCACCCAGGCCGCTAGGGGCGCCGCTGGTCATAGAGGGTGACAGAAGGGCAGGGCCTTCCAAGCCACCGGTGACCTTCAAAGGCTCCCCGCGCCAAAAGGCTGGTGTCCACGCTCCCTCTCCCCAGTGCCCTCACCTCGGCCCACACCTCTGCTCGCCTCACAGCGTGCGGATTGGGCCTCACGGTCTCCTTGGGGCTAACCCTAACCCTAGGTCGCCCCCCAGGGGCCCCTCCCAAGGGTCCTGGGGCCACTACGCCGGGGATCTGGGACCCCAAGCCCCAGAGCCAGACTCACCCTCCCACAACGCTGCCACCCGGGCCGCTAGGGGCGCCGCCAGTCATTCAGGGCGGGAGAACTGACAGGGCCCTGGAGAAACCGGCGACATTTGAAGCCTCCCGCGCCAAATTGCAGGGGCCCACAATCCCACTCCCCAGCGCCTTTACCTCGGCCCGCCCACCTCTCGCCGCCCATCCAGAGGATCGGGCCTGCCGGCCTCATGGGGGCTAACTCTAACCCTAGGTCGGCCCACGAGGAGCCCCTCCCAAGGGGCCTGGCACCGCAACGCCGGGGATTGGGGATCCCCCGAGCCGCAGCGTGGGATTCACCCTGCCACCCCACCGCCAACGGAGCCGCTAGGGGCGTCGCTGGTTATCAGGGCAGGAGAACGGGCACGGCCCTCCGACCCATGGCAACATTCGAAGGGCCCAGGACGCCAAAACGCTGGGGACCATGCTCCCGCTTGCCATTGGCCTCAACTGGGCCCGCATCTCCACTCCTCGCACGGCTGGCGGATGGGGCCTGCCGGCCTCCTGGGCGCTAATCCTAACCCTAGGACGGCCCCTGAGGGTCCTTTCCTAAGGGGCCCTGGCGCCGCAACGCCAGGGATTGGGAACCCCCAAGCCCCAGCGCTAAATGCACCCTGCCGCCCCGCCCCACACGGGCCGCTAGGGGCGCCGCCATTCATTCAGGGTGGGAGAACGGGCCCGGGCCCTTCGAACGCCCACCCACCTGCGAAGGCGCCCTGAACCAAAACGCTTGGGCCCAGGCTCATGTTCACCAGCACCCTCACCTCGCCCAACTCTCCGCTCGACGCACAGGCGGTGTATCGGGCCTGCTGGCCTCCTGAGGGGCTAACCCTAACTGTAGGTCGGCCACGGAGGGGCCCTTCCCAAGTGGCCTGGCGCCACAACGCCGGGAATGGGGACCCCAACCCAAGTGCCGGTCTCAACCTGCTGCCCTTCAGGCCCCGGAGCCTCTAGGGGCCCCACCGGTCATTCAGAGCGGGAGAACGGGCAGGTCCCTTCCGAGCCCCCACCGACCTTCGAAGACCCCCCGCACCAAAACACTTGGGCTCATGCTCAGTCTCGCCAGCGCGCCTCACCTCGGCCCAACCCTCCGCGTGCTGCACAGCCGCTGATCGGGTCCACCGGCTTCCTGGGGGCTAACCGTAACCCTAGATCGACCCCCGAGGGCCCCTCCCAAGGGTCCTGGCACCGCAACACTGGGGATTGTGGACCCCTGAGCCCCAGCGCCGGACTCACCCTGCCACCCTGCCGCCACCCAGGCCGCTAGGGGCGCCGCCGGTCATTCAGGGCGGGGGAGAACGGGTAGGGCCCTCCGAGCCCCACCTACTTTCGAAGGCACCCCGAATCAAAACGCTTGGGCCCAGGCTCATGTTCACCAGCACCCTCAACTCGGCCGCACCTCCGCTCCTTGCACAGCCGGCGACTCGGGCCTGCCGGCCTCCTGGGCGCTAACTAGAACCCTAGGATGGCCCCCGAGGGTCCCTTCCTAAGGGGCCTGCACCGCAACGCCGGGGATTGGGTACCCCCAAGCCCCAGCGCCGGATGCACGCTGCCCGCCCCGCCCCACACGGGCCGCTAGTGGCGCCGCCATTCATTCGGGGTGGGAGAACTGGCAGGGCCCTCCGAAACCCCCGCCGACCTTCGAAGGCGCCCAGAACCAAAACGCTTGGGTCCAGGCTCATGTTCACCAGCACCCTCACTTCGGCCCAACTGTCCTCTCGATGCACAGGTGGTGTATCGGGCCTGCGTGGCTCCTGGGGGCTAACCCTAACCATAGGTCGGCCCCCGAGGGGCCCTTCCCCAGGGGCCTGGCGTCGCAACGCCGGGGATCGGGAACCCCGTGCCCAAGTGCCGGACTCACCCTGCTGCCCTTCAGCCACCCAAGCCGCTGGGGGACCACGGGTCAATCAGGACAAGAGAACGGGCAGGGACCTCGGAGCCCGCGCTGACCTTCAAAGGCCCCACGCGCAAAAACCTTGGCTCCCATGCTCCTGCTCCCAGCGCCCTCACCTCGGCCCGCCCCTCTGCTTGATTCAGAGCCGGTGGATAGGGCCTGCCAGGCTCCTGGGGGCTAACCAAAACCCTAGGTCGGCCCCGTGGGGCACATCCCTAGGGGCCTGGCTCTGCAACGCTGGGGACTGGTGACTCAGAGCCCCAGAGCCCGACTCACCCCTGCCGCACTATCGCCACCTGGGCCGCTAGGGGCGCCGCCGGTCATTCTGGGAGAGAGAAGGGGCAGGGACTTCTGAGCCCACGGTGACCTTCAAAGGCTCCCCGCACCAACACGCTGGTGCCCACGCTCCCACTCCCCAGCGCCCTCCCCTCGGCCCGCCCTTCTACTCGCCGCACAGCGGGCAGATAGGGCCTGCTGGCCTCCTGGGGGCTAACCCTAACCCTAGGTCGGCCCCCCAGGGGCCCCTCCCAAGGGTCCTGGTGCCGCTACACCAGGGATCGGGGACCCCAAGCCCCAGAGCCAGACTCACCCTGCCGCAACCCCGCCACCCACGCCGCAAGGGGCGCCGCCAGTCATTCACGGCGGGAGAAGGGACAGGGCCCTGGAGAAACCGGAGACATTTGAAGCCTCCCGCGCCAAAATGCAGGGGCCCAGGCTCCCGCTCGCCAGCGCCTTTACCTATGCCCACCCACCTCTCGCCGCCCAGCCAGAGGATGGGGCCTGCCGGCCTCCTGGGTGCTAACTCTTACCCTAGGTCGGCCCACGAGGAGCCCCTCCCAAGGGGCCTGGCCCCCAACGCTGGGGATTGGGGATCCCCGAGCCGCAGCGCGGGACTCACCCTGCCGCCCCACTGCCAACGGAGCCGCTAGGGGCGTCGCTGGTTATTCAGGGCAGGAGAAAGGGCACGGCCCGCCGAGCCATGGCAACATGCGAAGGCCCAGGGCGCCAAAATGCTGGGGACCACGCTGCTGCTGGGCATCGCCCTCAACCTGGCCCGCACCTCCGCTCCTCGCACAGCCGGCGACTCGGGCCTGCCGGCCTCCTGGGCGCTAACCCTAACCCTAGGACAGCCCCTGAAGCTCCCTTCCTAAGGGGCCTGGAGCCGCAACGCCGGGGATTGGGGACCCCCAGGCCCCAGCGCCAGATGCACGCTGCCGCCCCGCCCCACACGGGTCGCTAGGGGAGCCGCCATTCATTCAGGGTGGGAGAACTGGAGGGCCCTCCGAACCCCTGCCGACATTCGAAGGCGCACCGAACCAAAACCCTTGGGCCCAGGCTCATGTTCACCAGCACCCTCACCTCGGCCCAGCTCTCCCCTCGACGCACAGGTGGTGTATCGGGCCTGCGGGGCTCCAGGAGGCTAACCCTAACCATAGGTCGGCCCCCGAGGGGCCCTTCCCAAGGGGCCTGGCGTCGCAACGCTGGGGATGGGGACCCCGAGCCCATGTGCCGGACTCACCCTGCTGCCCTTCAGCCACCGGAGCCGCTAGAGGCCCCGCCGGTCAATCAGGGCAGGAGATCGGGCAGGGCCCTCCGAGCCCACGCTGACCTTTGAAGGCTCCCCGCGCAAAAACGTTGGCTCCCAGGATCCTGCTCGCCAGCGCCCTCACCTCAGCCCGCCCCTCCGCTTGCTTCAGAGCCGGTGGATAGGGCCTGCCGGGCTCCTGGCAGCTAACCAAAACCCTAGGTCGGCCCTGTGGGGACATCCCAAGCGGCCTGGCTCTGCAACGCTGGAGATTGGTGACTCAGAGCCCCAGAGCCAGACTCACCCTGCCGCACTGTCCCCACCCAGGCCGCTAGGGGCGCCGCTGGTCATAGAGGGTGACAGAAGGGCAGGGCCTTCCAAGCCACCGGTGACCTTCAAAGGCTCCCCGCGCCAAAAGGCTGGTGTCCACGCTCCCGCTCCCCAGTGCCCTCACCTCGGCCCACACCTCTGCTCGCCTCACAGCGTGCGGATTGGGCCTCACGGTCTCCTTGGGGCTAACCCTAACCCTAGGTCGGCCCCCCAGGGGCCCCTCCCAAGGGTCCTGGGGCCACTACGCCGGGGATCTGGGACCCCAAGCCCCAGAGCCAGACTCACCCTCCCACAACGCTGCCACCCGGGCCGCTAGGGGCGCCGCCAGTCATTCAGGGCGGGAGAACTGACAGGGCCCTGGAGAAACCGGCGACATTTGAAGCCTCCCGCGCCAAATTGCAGGGGCCCACAATCCCACTCCCCAGCGCCTTTACCTCGGCCCGCCCACCTCTCGCCGCCCATCCAGAGGATCGGGCCTGCCGGCCTCATGGGGGCTAACTCTAACCCTAGGTCGGCCCACGAGGAGCCCCTCCCAAGGGGCCTGGCACCGCAACGCCGGGGATTGGGGATCCCCGAGCCGCAGCGTGGGATTCACCCTGCCACCCCACCGCCAACGGAGCCGCTAGGGGCGTCGCTGGTTATTCAGGGCAGGAGAACGGGCACGGCCCTCCGACCCATGGCAACATTCGAAGGCCCAGGACGCCAAAACGCTGGGGACCATGCTCCCGCTTGCCATTGGCCTCAACTGGGCCCGCATCTCCACTCCTCGCACGGCTGGCGGATGGGGCCTGCCGGCCTCCTGGGCGCTAATCCTAACCCTAGGACGGCCCCTGAGGGTCCTTTCCTAAGGGGCCTGGCGCCGCAACGCCAGGGATTGGGAACCCCCAAGCCCCAGCGCTAAATGCACCCTGCCGCCCCGCCCCACACGGGCCGCTAGGGGCGCCGCCATTCATTCAGGGTGGGAGAACGGGCCGGGCCCTTCGAACGCCCACCCACCTGCGAAGGCGCCCTGAACCAAAACGCTTGGGCCCAGGCTCATGTTCACCAGCACCCTCACCTCGCCCAACTCTCCGCTCGACGCACAGGCGGTGTATCGGGCCTGCTGGCCCCCTGAGGGCTAACGCTAACTGTAGGTCGGCCACGGAGGGGCCCTTCCCAAGTGGCCTGGCGCCACAACGCCGGGAATGGGGACCCCAACCCAAGTGCCGGTCTCAACCTGCTGCCCTTCAGGCCCCGGAGCCTCTAGGGGCCCCACCGGTCATTCAGAGCGGGAGAACGGGCAGGTCCTTCCGAGCCCCCACCGACCTTCGAAGACCCCCCGCACCAAAACACTTGGGCTCATGCTCAGGCTCGCCAGCGCCCTCACCTCGGCCCAACCCTCCGCGTGCTGCACAGCCGCTGATCGGGTCCACCGGCTTCCTGGGGGCTAACCGTAACCCTAGATCGACCCCCGAGGGCCCCTCCCAAGGGTCCTGGCACCGCAACACTGGGGATTGTGGACCACTGAGCCCCAGCGCCGGACTCACCCTGCCACCCTGCCGCCACCCAGGCCGCTAGGGGCGCCGCCGGTCATTCAGGGCGGGAGAGACGGGTAGGGCCCTCCGAGCCCCCACCTACTTTCGAAGGCACCCCGAATCAAAACGCTTGGGCCCAGGCTCATGTTCACCAGCACCCTCAACTCGGCCCACACCTCCGCTCCTTGCACAGCCGGCGACTCGGGCCTGCCGGCCTCCTGGGCGCTAACTAGAACCCTAGGATGGCCCCCGAGGGTCCCTTCCTAAGGGGCCTGGCACCGCAACGCCGGGGATTGGGTACCCCCAAGCCCCAGCGCCGGATGCACGCTGCCGCCCCGCCCCACACGGGCCGCTAGTGGCGCCGCCATTCATTCGGGGGTGGGAGAACTGGCAGGGCCCTCCGAACCCCCGCCGACCTTCGAAGGCGCCCAGAACCAAAACGCTTGGGTCCAGGCTCATGTTCACCAGCACCCTCACTTCGGCCCAACTGTCCTCTCGATGCACAGGTGGTGTATCGGGCCTGCGTGGCTCCTGGGGGCTAACCCTAACCATAGGTCGGCCCCCGAGGGGCCCTTCCCCAGGGGCCTGGCGTCGCAACGCCGGGGATGGGGACCCCGTGCCCAAGTGCCGGACTCACCCTGCTGCCCTTCAGCCACCCAAGCCGCTGGGGGACCACGGGTCAATCAGGACAAGAGAACGGGCAGGGACCTCGGAGCCCGCGCTGACCTTCAAAGGCCCCACGGGCAAAAACCTTGGCTCCCATGCTCCTGCTCCCAGCGCCCTCACCTCGGCCCGCCCCTCTGCTTGATTCAGAGCCGGTGGATAGGGCCTGCCAGGCTCCTGGGGGCTAACCAAAACCCTAGGTCGGCCCCGTGGGGCACATCCCTAGGGGCCTGGCTCTGCAACGCTGGGGATTGGTGACTCAGAGCCCCAGAGCCCGACTCACCCTGCCGCACTATCACCACCTGGGCCGCTAGGGGCGCCGCCGGTCATTCTGGGAGAGAGAAGGGGCAGGGACTTCTGAGCCCACGGTGACCTTCAAAGGCTCCCCGCACCAACACGCTGGTGCCCACGCTCCCACTCCCCAGCGCCCTCCCCTCGGCCCGCCCTTCTACTCGCCGCACAGCGGGCAGATAGGGCCTGCTGGCCTCCTGGGGGCTAACCCTAACCCTAGGTCGGCCCCCCCAGGGGCCCCTCCCAAGGGTCCTGGTGCCGCTACACCAGGGATCGGGGACCCCAAGCCCCAGAGCCAGACTCACCCTGCCGCAACCCCGCCACCCACGCCGCAAGGGGCGCCGCCAGTCATTCACGGCGGGAGAAGGGACAGGGCCCTGGAGAAACCGGAGACATTTGAAGCCTCCCGCGCCAAAATGCAGGGGCCCAGGCTCCCGCTCGCCAGCGCCTTTACCTATGCCCACCCACCTCTCGCCGCCCAGCCAGAGGATGGGGCCTGCCGGCCTCCTGGGTGCTAACTCTTACCCTAGGTCGGCCCACGAGGAGCCCCTCCCAAGGGGCCTGGCCCCCAACGCTGGGGATTGGGGATCCCCGAGCCGCAGCGCGGGACTCACCCTGCCGCCCCACTGCCAACGGAGCCGCTAGGGGCGTCGCTGGTTATTCAGGGCAGGAGAAAGGGCACGGCCCTCCGAGCCATGGCAACATGCGAAGGCCCAGGGCGCCAAAATGCTGGGGACCACGCTGCTGCTGGGCATCGCCCTCAACCTGGCCCGCACCTCCGCTCCTCGCACAGCCGGCGACTCGGGCCTGCCGGCCTCCTGGGCGCTAACCCCTAACCCTAGGACAGCCCCTGAAGCTCCCTTCCTAAGGGGCCTGGAGCCGCAACGCCGGGGATTGGGGACCCCCAGGCCCCAGCGCCAGATGCACGCTGCCGCCCCGCCCCACACGGGTCGCTAGGGGAGCCGCCATTCATTCAGGGTGGGAGAACTGGAGGGCCCTCCGAACCCCTGCCGACATTCGAAGGCGCACCGAACCAAAACCCTTGGGCCCAGGCTCATGTTCACCAGCACCCTCACCTCGGCCCAGCTCTCCCCTCGACGCACAGGTGGTGTATCGGGCCTGCGGGGCTCCAGGAGGCTAACCCTAACCATAGGTCGGCCCCCGAGGGGCCCTTCCCAAGGGGCCTGGCGTCGCAACGCTGGGGATGGGGACCCCGAGCCCATGTGCCGGACTCACCCTGCTGCCCTTCAGCCACCGGAGCCGCTAGAGGCCCCGCCGGTCAATCAGGGCAGGAGATCGGGCAGGGCCCTCCGAGCCCACGCTGACCTTTGAAGGCTCCCCGCGCAAAAACGTTGGCTCCCAGGATCCTGCTCGCCAGCGCCCTCACCTCAGCCCGCCCCTCCGCTTGCTTCAGAGCCGGTGGATAGGGCCTGCCGGGCTCCTGGCAGCTAACCAAAACCCTAGGTCGGCCCTGTGGGGACATCCCAAGCGGCCTGGCTCTGCAACGCTGGAGATTGGTGACTCAGAGCCCCAGAGCCAGACTCACCCTGCCGCACTGTCCCCACCCAGGCCGCTAGGGGCGCCGCTGGTCATAGAGGGTGACAGAAGGGCAGGGCCTTCCAAGCCACCGGTGACCTTCAAAGGCTCCCCGCGCCAAAAGGCTGGTGTCCACGCTCCCTGCTCCCCAGTGCCCTCACCTCGGCCCAACACCTCTGCTCGCCTCACAGCGTGCGGATTGGGCCTCACGGTCTCCTTGGGGCTAACCCTAACCCTAGGTCGGCCCCCCAGGGGCCCCTCCCAAGGGTCCTGGGGCCACTACGCCGGGGATCTGGGACCCCAAGCCCCAGAGCCAGACTCACCCTCCACAACGCTGCCACCCGGGGCCGCTAGGGGCGCCGCCAGTCATTCAGGGCGGGAGAACTGACAGGGCCCTGGAGAGAAACCGGCGACATTTGAAGCCTCCCGCGCCAAATTGCAGGGGCCCACAATCCCACTCCCAGCGCCTTTACCTCGGCCCGCCCACCTCTCGCCGCCCAGCCAGAGGATCGGGCCTGCCGGCCTCATGGGGGCTAACTCTAACCCTAGGTCGGCCCACGAGGAGCCCCTCCCAAGGGGCCTGGCACCGCAACGCCGGGATTGGGGATCCCCGAGCCGCAGCGTGGGATTCCACCCTGCCACCCCACCGCCAACGGAGCCGCTAGGGGCGTCGCTGGTTATTCAGGGCAGGAGAACGGGCACGGCCCTCCGACCCATGGCAACATTCGAAGGCCCAGGACGCCAAAACGCTGGGGACCATGCTCCCCGCTTGCCATTGGCCTCAACTGGGCCCGCATCTCCACTCCATCGCACGGCTGGCGGATGGGGCCTGCCGGGCCTCCTGGGCGCTAATCCTAACCCTAGGACGGCCCCTGAGGGTCCTTTCCTAAGGGGCCTGGCGCCGCAACGCCAGGGATTGGGAACCCCCAAGCCCCAGCGCTAAATGCACCCTGCCGCCCCGCCCCACACGGCCGCTAGGGGCGCCGCCATTCATTCAGGGTGGGAGAACGGGCCGGGCCCTTCGAACGCCCACCCACCTGTGAAGGCGCCCTGAACCAAAACGCTTGGGCCCAGGCTCATGTTCACCAGCACCCTCACCTCGCCCAAACTCTCCGCTCGACGCAACAGGCGGTGTATCGGGCCCTGCTGGCCTCCTGAGGGCTAACCCTAACTGTAGGTCGGCCACGGAGGGGCCCTACCCAAGTGGCCTGGCGCCACAACGCCGGGAATGGGGACCCCCAACCACGTGCCGGTCTCAACCTGCTGCCCTTCAGGCCCCCGGAGCCTCTAGGGGCCCCACCGGTCATTCAGAGCGGGAGAACGGGCAGGTCCTTCCGAGCCCCCACCGACCTTCGAAGGACCCCCCGCACCAAACACTTGGGCTCATTGCTCAGTCTCGCCAGCGCCCTCACCTCGGCCCAACCCTCCGCGAGCTGCACAGCCGCTGATCGGGTCCACTGGCTTCCTGGGGGCTAACCGTAACCCTAGATCGACCCCCGAGGGCCCCTCCCAAGGGTCCTGGCACCGCAACACTGGGGATTGTGGACCCCTGAGCCCCAGCGCCGGACTCACCCTGCCACCCTGCCGCCACCCAGGCCGCTAGGGGCGCCGCCGGTCATTCAGGGCGGGGAGAACGGGTAGGGCCCTCCGAGCCCCCACCTACTTTCGAAGGCGCCCCGAATCAAAACGGCTTGGGCCCAGGCTCATGTTCACCAGCACCCTCAACTCGGCCCGCACCTCCGCTCCTTGCACAGCCGGCGACTCGGGCCTGCCGGCCTCCTGGGCGCTAACTAGAACCCTAGGACGGCCCCTGAGGGTCCCCTTCCTAAGGGCCTGGCACCGCAACCGCCGGGGATTGGGTACCCCCAAGCCCAGCGCCCGGATGCACGCTGCCGCCCCTGGCGCCGCCATTCATTCGGGGTGGGAGAACTGGCAGGGCCCTCCGAACCCCCGCCGACCTTCAAAGGCGCCCAGAACCAAAACGCCTGGGTCCAGGCTCATGTTCATGTTCACCAGCACCCTCACTTCGGCCCAACTGTCCTCTCGATGCACAGGTGGTGTATCGGGCCTGCGTGGCTCCTGGGGGCTAACCCTAACCATAGGTCGGCCCCCGAGGGGCCCTTCCCCAGGGGCCTGGCGTCGCAACGCCGGGGATGGGGACCCCGTGCCCAAGTGCCGGACTCACCCTGCTGCCCTTCAGCCACCCAAGCCGCTGGGGGACCACGGGTCAATCAGGACAAGAGAACGGGCAGGGACCTCGGAGCCCGCGCTGACCTTCAAAGGCCCCACACGCAAAAACCTTGGCTCCCATGCTCCTGCTCCCAGCGCCCTCACCTCGGCCCGCCCCTCTGCTTGATTCAGAGCCGGTGGATAGGGCCTGCCAGGCTCCTGGGGGCTAACCAAAACCCTAGGTCGGCCCCGTGGGGCACATCCCTAGGGGCCTGGCTCTGCAACGCTGGGGACTGGTGACTCAGAGCCCCAGAGCCCGACTCACCCTGCCGCACTATCGCCACCTGGGCCGCTAGGGGCGCCGCCGGTCATTCTGGGAGAGAGAAGGGGCAGGGACTTCTGAGCCCACGGTGACCTTCAAAGGCTCCCCGCACCAACACGCTGGTGCCCACGCTCCCACTCCCCAGCGCCCTCCCCTCGGCCCGCCCTTCTACTCGCCGCACAGCGGGCAGATAGGGCCTGCTGGCCTCCTGGGGGCTAACCCTAACCCTAGGTCGGCCCCCCAGGGGCCCCTCCCAAGGGTCCTGGTGCCGCTACACCAGGGATCGGGGACCCCAAGCCCCAGAGCCAGACTCACCCTGCCGCAACCCCGCCACCCACGCCGCAAGGGGCGCCGCCAGTCATTCACGGCGGGAGAAGGGACAGGGCCCCTGGAGAAACCGGAGACATTTGAAGCCTCCCGCGCCAAAATGCAGGGGCCCAGGCTCCCGCTCGCCAGCGCCTTTACCTATGCCCACCCACCTCTCGCCGCCCAGCCAGAGGATGGGGCCTGCCGGCCTCCTGGGTGCTAACTCTTACCCTAGGTCGGCCCACGAGGAGCCCCTCCCAAGGGGCCTGGCCCCCAACGCTGGGGATTGGGGATCCCCGAGCCGCAGCGTGGGACTCACCCTGCCGCCCCACTGCCAACGGAGCCGCTAGGGGCGTCGCTGGTTATTCAGGGCAGGAGAAAGGGCACGGCCCTCCGAGCCATGGCAACATGCGAAGGCCCAGGGCGCCAAAATGCTGGGGACCACGCTGCTGCTGGGCATCGCCCTCAACCTGGCCCATACTTCCGCTCCTCGCACAGCCGGCGACTCGGGCCTGCCGGCCTCCTGGGCGCTAACCCTAACCCTAGGACAGCCCCTGAAGCTCCCTTCCTAAGGGGCCTGGAGCCGCAACGCCGGGGATTGGGGACCCCCAGGCCCCAGCGCCAGATGCACGCTGCCGCCCCGCCCCACACGGGTCGCTAGGGGAGCCGCCATTCATTCAGGGTGGGAGAACTGGAGGGCCCTCCGAACCCCTGCCGACATTCGAAGGCGCACCGAACCAAAACCCTTGGGCCCAGGCTCATGTTCACCAGCACCCTCACCTCGGCCCAGCTCTCCCCTCGACGCACAGGTGGTGTATCGGGCCTGCGGGGCTCCAGGAGGCTAACCCTAACCATAGGTCGGCCCCCGAGGGGCCCTTCCCAAGGGGCCTGGCGTCGCAACGCTGGGGATGGGGACCCCGAGCCCATGTGCCGGACTCACCCTGCTGCCCTTCAGCCACCGGAGCCGCTAGAGGCCCCGCCGGTCAATCAGGGCAGGAGATCGGGCAGGGCCCTCCGAGCCCACGCTGACCTTTGAAGGCTCCCCGCGCAAAAACGTTGGCTCCCAGGATCCTGCTCGCCAGCGCCCTCACCTCAGCCCGCCCCTCCGCTTGCTTCAGAGCCGGTGGATAGGGCCTGCCGGGCTCCTGGCAGCTAACCAAAACCCTAGGTCGGCCCTGTGGGGACATCCCAAGCGGCCTGGCTCTGCAACGCTGGAGATTGGTGACTCAGAGCCCCAGAGCCAGACTCACCCTGCCGCACTGTCCCCACCCAGGCCGCTAGGGGCGCCGCTGGTCATAGAGGGTGACAGAAGGGCAGGGCCTTCCAAGCCACCGGTGACCTTCAAAGGCTCCCCGCGCCAAAAGGCTGGTGTCCACGCTCCCGCTCCCCAGTGCCCTCACCTCGGCCCACACCTCTGCTCGCCTCACAGCGTGCGGATTGGGCCTCACGGTCTCCTTGGGGCTAACCCTAACCCTAGGTCGGCCCCCCAGGGGCCCCTCCCAAGGGTCCTGGGGCCACTACGCCGGGGATCTGGGACCCCAAGCCCCAGAGCCAGACTCACCCTCCCACAACGCTGCCACCCGGGCCGCTAGGGGCGCCGCCAGTCATTCAGGGCGGGAGAACTGACAGGGCCCTGGAGAAACCGGCGACATTTGAAGCCTCCCGCGCCAAATTGCAGGGGCCCACAATCCCACTCCCCAGCGCCTTTACCTCGGCCCGCCCACCTCTCGCCGCCCATCCAGAGGATCGGGCCTGCCGGCCTCATGGGGGCTAACTCTAACCCTAGGTCGGCCCACGAGGAGCCCCTCCCAAGGGGCCTGGCACCGCAACGCCGGGGATTGGGGATCCCCGAGCCGCAGCGTGGGATTCACCCTGCCACCCCACCGCCAATGGAGCCGCTAGGGGCGTCGCTGGTTATTCAGGGCAGGAGAACGGGCACGGCCCTCCGACCCATGGCAACATTCGAAGGCCCAGGACGCCAAAACGCTGGGGACCATGCTCCCGCTTGCCATTGGCCTCAACTGGGCCCGCATCTCCACTCCTCGCACGGCTGGCGGATGGGGCCTGCCGGCCTCCTGGGCGCTAATCCTAACCCTAGGACGGCCCCTGAGGGTCCTTTCCTAAGGGGCCTGGCGCCGCAACGCCAGGGATTGGGAACCCCCAAGCCCCAGCGCTAAATGCACCCTGCCGCCCCGCCCCACACGGGCCGCTAGGGGCGCCGCCATTCATTCAGGGTGGGAGAACGGGCCGGGCCCTTCAAACGCCCACCCACCTGCGAAGGCGCCCTGAACCAAAACGCTTGGGCCCAGGCTCATGTTCACCAGCACCCTCACCTCGCCCAACTCTCCGCTCGACGCACAGGCGGTGTATCGGGCCTGCTGGCCTCCTGAGGGCTAACCCTAACTGTAGGTCGGCCACGGAGGGGCCCTTCCCAAGTGGCCTGGCGCCACAACGCCGGGAATGGGGACCCCAACCCAAGTGCCGGTCTCAACCTGCTGCCCTTCAGGCCCCGGAGCCTCTAGGGGCCCCACCGGTCATTCAGAGCGGGAGAACGGGCAGGTCCTTCCGAGCCCCCACCGACCTTCGAAGACCCCCTGCACCAAAACACTTGGGCTCATGCTCAGTCTCGCCAGCGCCCTCACCTCGGCCCAACCCTCCGCGTGCTGCACAGCCGCTGATCGGGTCCACCGGCTTCCTGGGGGCTAACCGTAACCCTAGATCGACCCCCGAGGGCCCCTCCCAAGGGTCCTGGCACCGCAACACTGGGGATTGTGGACCCCTGAGCCCCAGCGCCGGACTCACCCTGCCACCCTGCCGCCACCCAGGCCGCTAGGGGCGCCGCCGGTCATTCAGGGCGGGAGAACGGGTAGGGCCCTCCGAGCCCCCACCTACTTTCGAAGGCGCCCCGAATCAAAACGCTTGGGCCCAGGCTCATGTTCACCAGCACCCTCAACTCGGCCCGCACCTCCGCTCCTTGCACAGCCGGCGACTCGGGCCTGCCGGCCTCCTGGGCGCTAACTAGAACCCTAGGACGGCCCCTGAGGGTCCCTTCCTAAGGGGCCTGGCACCGCAACGCCGGGGATTGGGTACCCCCAAGCCCCAGCGCCGGATGCACGCTGCCGCCCCGCCCCACACGGGCCGCTAGTGGCGCCGCCATTCATTCGGGGTGGGAGAACTGGCAGGGCCCTCCGAACCCCCGCCGACCTTCGAAGGCGCCCAGAACCAAAACGCTTGGGTCCAGGCTCATGTTCACCAGCACCCTCACTTCGGCCCAACTGTCCTCTCGATGCACAGGTGGTGTATCGGGCCTGCGTGGCTCCTGGGGGCTAACCCTAACCATAGGTCGGCCCCCGAGGGGCCCTTCCCCAGGGGCCTGGCGTCGCAACGCCGGGGATGGGGACCCCGTGCCCAAGTGCCGGACTCACCCTGCTGCCCTTCAGCCACCCAAGCCGCTGGGGGACCACGGGTCAATCAGGACAAGAGAACGGGCAGGGACCTCGGAGCCCGCGCTGACCTTCAAAGGCCCCACACGCAAAAACCTTGGCTCCCATGCTCCTGCTCCCAGCGCCCTCACCTCGGCCCGCCCCTCTGCTTGATTCAGAGCCGGTGGATAGGGCCTGCCAGGCTCCTGGGGGCTAACCAAAACCCTAGGTCGGCCCCGTGGGGCACATCCCTAGGGGCCTGGCTCTGCAACGCTGGGGACTGGTGACTCAGAGCCCCAGAGCCCGACTCACCCTGCCGCACTATCGCCACCTGGGCCGCTAGGGGCGCCGCCGGTCATTCTGGGAGAGAGAAGGGGCAGGGACTTCTGAGCCCACGGTGACCTTCAAAGGCTCCCCGCACCAACACGCTGGTGCCCACGCTCCCACTCCCCAGCGCCCTCCCCTCGGCCCGCCCTTCTACTCGCCGCACAGCGGGCAGATAGGGCCTGCTGGCCTCCTGGGGGCTAACCCTAACCCTAGGTCGGCCCCCCAGGGGCCCCTCCCAAGGGTCCTGGTGCCGCTACACCAGGGATCGGGGACCCCAAGCCCCAGAGCCAGACTCACCCTGCCGCAACCCCGCCACCCACGCCGCAAGGGGCGCCGCCAGTCATTCACGGCGGGAGAAGGGACAGGGCCCTGGAGAAACCGGAGACATTTGAAGCCTCCCGCGCCAAAATGCAGGGGCCCAGGCTCCCGCTCGCCAGCGCCTTTACCTATGCCCACCCACCTCTCGCCGCCCAGCCAGAGGATGGGGCCTGCCGGCCTCCTGGGTGCTAACTCTTACCCTAGGTCGGCCCACGAGGAGCCCCTCCCAAGGGGCCTGGCCCCCAACGCTGGGGATTGGGGATCCCCGAGCCGCAGCGCGGGACTCACCCTGCCGCCCCACTGCCAACGGAGCCGCTAGGGGCGTCGCTGGTTATTCAGGGCAGGAGAAAGGGCACGGCCCTCCGAGCCATGGCAACATGCGAAGGCCCAGGGCGCCAAAATGCTGGGGACCACGCTGCTGCTGGGCATCGCCCTCAACCTGGCCCATACTTCCGCTCCTCGCACAGCCGGCGACTCGGGCCTGCCGGCCTCCTGGGCGCTAACCCTAACCCTAGGACAGCCCCTGAAGCTCCCTTCCTAAGGGGCCTGGAGCCGCAACGCCGGGGATTGGGGACCCCCAGGCCCCAGCGCCAGATGCACGCTGCCGCCCCGCCCCACACGGGTCGCTAGGGGAGCCGCCATTCATTCAGGGTGGGAGAACTGGAGGGCCCTCCGAACCCCTGCCGACATTCGAAGGCGCACCGAACCAAAACCCTTGGGCCCAGGCTCATGTTCACCAGCACCCTCACCTCGGCCCAGCTCTCCCCTCGACGCACAGGTGGTGTATCGGGCCTGCGGGGCTCCAGGAGGCTAACCCTAACCATAGGTCGGCCCCCGAGGGGCCCTTCCCAAGGGGCCTGGCGTCGCAACGCTGGGGATGGGGACCCCGAGCCCATGTGCCGGACTCACCCTGCTGCCCTTCAGCCACCGGAGCCGCTAGAGGCCCCGCCGGTCAATCAGGGCAGGAGATCGGGCAGGGCCCTCCGAGCCCACGCTGACCTTTGAAGGCTCCCCGCGCAAAAATGTTGGCTCCCAGGATCCTGCTCGCCAGCGCCCTCACCTCAGCCCGCCCCTCCGCTTGCTTCAGAGCCGGTGGATAGGGCCTGCCGGGCTCCTGGCAGCTAACCAAAACCCTAGGTCGGCCCTGTGGGGACATCCCAAGCGGCCTGGCTCTGCAACGCTGGAGATTGGTGACTCAGAGCCCCAGAGCCAGACTCACCCTGCCGCACTGTCCCCACCCAGGCCGCTAGGGGCGCCGCTGGTCATAGAGGGTGACAGAAGGGCAGGGCCTTCCAAGCCACCGGTGACCTTCAAAGGCTCCCCGCGCCAAAAGGCTGGTGTCCACGCTCCCGCTCCCCAGTGCCCTCACCTCGGCCCACACCTCTGCTCGCCTCACAGCGTGCGGATTGGGCCTCACGGTCTCCTTGGGGCTAACCCTAACCCTAGGTCGGCCCCCCAGGGGCCCCTCCCAAGGGTCCTGGGGCCACTACGCCGGGGATCTGGGACCCCAAGCCCCAGAGCCAGACTCACCCTCCCACAACGCTGCCACCCGGGCCGCTAGGGGCGCCGCCAGTCATTCAGGGCGGGAGAACTGACAGGGCCCTGGAGAAACCGGCGACATTTGAAGCCTCCCGCGCCAAATTGCAGGGGCCCACAATCCCACTCCCCAGCGCCTTTACCTCGGCCCGCCCACCTCTCGCCGCCCAGCCAGAGGATCGGGCCTGCCGGCCTCATGGGGGCTAACTCTAACCCTAGGTCGGCCCACGAGGAGCCCCTCCCAAGGGGCCTGGCACCGCAACGCCGGGGATTGGGGATCCCCGAGCCGCAGCGTGGGATTCACCCTGCCACCCCACCGCCAACGGAGCCGCTAGGGGCGTCGCTGGTTATTCAGGGCAGGAGAACGGGCACGGCCCTCCGACCCATGGCAACATTCGAAGGCCCAGGACGCCAAAACGCTGGGGACCATGCTCCCGCTTGCCATTGGCCTCAACTGGGCCCGCATCTCCACTCCTCGCACGGCTGGCGGATGGGGCCTGCCGGCCTCCTGGGCGCTAATCCTAACCCTAGGACGGCCCCTGAGGGTCCTTTCCTAAGGGGCCTGGCGCCGCAACGCCAGGGATTGGGAACCCCCAAGCCCCAGCGCTAAATGCACCCTGCCGCCCCGCCCCACACGGGCCGCTAGGGGCGCCGCCATTCATTCAGGGTGGGAGAACGGGCCGGGCCCTTCGAACGCCCACCCACCTGTGAAGGCGCCCTGAACCAAAACGCTTGGGCCCAGGCTCATGTTCACCAGCACCCTCACCTCGCCCAACTCTCCGCTCGACGCACAGGCGGTGTATCGGGCCTGCTGGCCTCCTGAGGGCTAACCCTAACTGTAGGTCGGCCACGGAGGGGCCCTTCCCAAGTGGCCTGGCGCCACAACGCCGGGAATGGGGACCCCAACCCACGTGCCGGTCTCAACCTGCTGCCCTTCAGGCCCCGGAGCCTCTAGGGGCCCCACCGGTCATTCAGAGCGGGAGAACGGGCAGGTCCTTCCGAGCCCCCACCGACCTTCGAAGACCCCCCGCACCAAAACACTTGGGCTCATGCTCAGTCTCGCCAGCGCCCTCACCTCGGCCCAACCCTCCGCGTGCTGCACAGCCGCTGATCGGGTCCACTGGCTTCCTGGGGGCTAACCGTAACCCTAGATCGACCCCCGAGGGCCCCTCCCAAGGGTCCTGGCACCGCAACACTGGGGATTGTGGACCCCTGAGCCCCAGCGCCGGACTCACCCTGCCACCCTGCCGCCACCCAGGCCGCTAGGGGCGCCGCCGGTCATTCAGGGCGGGAGAACGGGTAGGGCCCTCCGAGCCCCCACCTACTTTCGAAGGCGCCCCGAATCAAAACGCTTGGGCCCAGGCTCATGTTCACCAGCACCCTCAACTCGGCCCGCACCTCCGCTCCTTGCACAGCCGGCGACTCGGGCCTGCCGGCCTCCTGGGCGCTAACTAGAACCCTAGGACGGCCCCTGAGGGTCCCTTCCTAAGGGGCCTGGCACCGCAACGCCGGGGATTGGGTACCCCCAAGCCCCAGCGCCGGATGCACGCTGCCGCCCCGCCCCACACGGGCCGCTAGTGGCGCCGCCATTCATTCGGGGTGGGAGAACTGGCAGGGCCCTCCGAACCCCCGCCGACCTTCAAAGGCGCCCAGAACCAAAACGCCTGGGTCCAGGCTCATGTTCACCAGCACCCTCACTTCGGCCCAACTGTCCTCTCGATGCACAGGTGGTGTATCGGGCCTGCGTGGCTCCTGGGGGCTAACCCTAACCATAGGTCGGCCCCCGAGGGGCCCTTCCCCAGGGGCCTGGCGTCGCAACGCCGGGGATGGGGACCCCGTGCCCAAGTGCCGGACTCACCCTGCTGCCCTTCAGCCACCCAAGCCGCTGGGGGACCACGGGTCAATCAGGACAAGAGAACGGGCAGGGACCTCGGAGCCCGCGCTGACCTTCAAAGGCCCCACACGCAAAAACCTTGGCTCCCATGCTCCTGCTCCCAGCGCCCTCACCTCGGCCCGCCCCTCTGCTTGATTCAGAGCCGGTGGATAGGGCCTGCCAGGCTCCTGGGGGCTAACCAAAACCCTAGGTCGGCCCCGTGGGGCACATCCCTAGGGGCCTGGCTCTGCAACGCTGGGGACTGGTGACTCAGAGCCCCAGAGCCCGACTCACCCTGCCGCACTATCGCCACCTGGGCCGCTAGGGGCGCCGCCGGTCATTCTGGGAGAGAGAAGGGGCAGGGACTTCTGAGCCCACGGTGACCTTCAAAGGCTCCCCGCACCAACACGCTGGTGCCCACGCTCCCACTCCCCAGCGCCCTCCCCTCGGCCCGCCCTTCTACTCGCCGCACAGCGGGCAGATAGGGCCTGCTGGCCTCCTGGGGGCTAACCCTAACCCTAGGTCGGCCCCCCAGGGGCCCCTCCCAAGGGTCCTGGTGCCGCTACACCAGGGATCGGGGACCCCAAGCCCCAGAGCCAGACTCACCCTGCCGCAACCCCGCCACCCACGCCGCAAGGGGCGCCGCCAGTCATTCACGGCGGGAGAAGGGACAGGGCCCTGGAGAAACCGGAGACATTTGAAGCCTCCCGCGCCAAAATGCAGGGGCCCAGGCTCCCGCTCGCCAGCGCCTTTACCTATGCCCACCCACCTCTCGCCGCCCAGCCAGAGGATGGGGCCTGCCGGCCTCCTGGGTGCTAACTCTTACCCTAGGTCGGCCCACGAGGAGCCCCTCCCAAGGGGCCTGGCCCCCAACGCTGGGGATTGGGGATCCCCGAGCCGCAGCGTGGGACTCACCCTGCCGCCCCACTGCCAACGGAGCCGCTAGGGGCGTCGCTGGTTATTCAGGGCAGGAGAAAGGGCACGGCCCTCCGAGCCATGGCAACATGCGAAGGCCCAGGGCGCCAAAATGCTGGGGACCACGCTGCTGCTGGGCATCGCCCTCAACCTGGCCCGCACCTCCGCTCCTCGCACAGCCGGCGACTCGGGCCTGCCGGCCTCCTGGGCGCTAACCCTAACCCTAGGACAGCCCCTGAAGCTCCCTTCCTAAGGGGCCTGGAGCCGCAACGCCGGGGATTGGGGACCCCCAGGCCCCAGCGCCAGATGCACGCTGCCGCCCCGCCCCACACGGGTCGCTAGGGGAGCCGCCATTCATTCAGGGTGGGAGAACTGGAGGGCCCTCCGAACCCCTGCCGACATTCGAAGGCGCACCGAACCAAAACCCTTGGGCCCAGGCTCATGTTCACCAGCACCCTCACCTCGGCCCAGCTCTCCCCTCGACGCACAGGTGGTGTATCGGGCCTGCGGGGCTCCAGGAGGCTAACCCTAACCATAGGTCGGCCCCCGAGGGGCCCTTCCCAAGGGGCCTGGCGTCGCAACGCTGGGGATGGGGACCCCGAGCCCATGTGCCGGACTCACCCTGCTGCCCTTCAGCCACCGGAGCCGCTAGAGGCCCCGCCGGTCAATCAGGGCAGGAGATCGGGCAGGGCCCTCCGAGCCCACGCTGACCTTTGAAGGCTCCCCGCGCAAAAACGTTGGCTCCCAGGATCCTGCTCGCCAGCGCCCTCACCTCAGCCCGCCCCTCCGCTTGCTTCAGAGCCGGTGGATAGGGCCTGCCGGGCTCCTGGCAGCTAACCAAAACCCTACGTCGGCCCTGTGGGGACATCCCAAGCGGCCTGGCTCTGCAACGCTGGAGATTGGTGACTCAGAGCCCCAGAGCCAGACTCACCCTGCCGCACTGTCCCCACCCAGGCCGCTAGGGGCGCCGCTGGTCATAGAGGGTGACAGAAGGGCAGGGCCTTCCAAGCCACCGGTGACCTTCAAAGGCTCCCCGCGCCAAAAGGCTGGTGTCCACGCTCCCGCTCCCCAGTGCCCTCACCTCGGCCCACACCTCTGCTCGCCTCACAGCGTGCGGATTGGGCCTCACGGTCTCCTTGGGGCTAACCCTAACCCTAGGTCGGCCCCCCAGGGGCCCCTCCCAAGGGTCCTGGGGCCACTACGCCGGGGATCTGGGACCCCAAGCCCCAGAGCCAGACTCACCCTCCCACAACGCTGCCACCCGGGCCGCTAGGGGCGCCGCCAGTCATTCAGGGCGGGAGAACTGACAGGGCCCTGGAGAAACCGGCGACATTTGAAGCCTCCCGCGCCAAATTGCAGGGGCCCACAATCCCACTCCCCAGCGCCTTTACCTCGGCCCGCCCACCTCTCGCCGCCCATCCAGAGGATCGGGCCTGCCGGCCTCATGGGGGCTAACTCTAACCCTAGGTCGGCCCACGAGGAGCCCCTCCCAAGGGGCCTGGCACCGCAACGCCGGGGATTGGGGATCCCCGAGCCGCAGCGTGGGATTCACCCTGCCACCCCACCGCCAATGGAGCCGCTAGGGGCGTCGCTGGTTATTCAGGGCAGGAGAACGGGCACGGCCCTCCGACCCATGGCAACATTCGAAGGCCCAGGACGCCAAAACGCTGGGGACCATGCTCCCGCTTGCCATTGGCCTCAACTGGGCCCGCATCTCCACTCCTCGCACGGCTGGCGGATGGGGCCTGCCGGCCTCCTGGGCGCTAATCCTAACCCTAGGACGGCCCCTGAGGGTCCTTTCCTAAGGGGCCTGGCGCCGCAACGCCAGGGATTGGGAACCCCCAAGCCCCAGCGCTAAATGCACCCTGCCGCCCCGCCCCACACGGGCCGCTAGGGGCGCCGCCATTCATTCAGGGTGGGAGAACGGGCCGGGCCCTTCAAACGCCCACCCACCTGCGAAGGCGCCCTGAACCAAAACGCTTGGGCCCAGGCTCATGTTCACCAGCACCCTCACCTCGCCCAACTCTCCGCTCGACGCACAGGCGGTGTATCGGGCCTGCTGGCCTCCTGAGGGCTAACCCTAACTGTAGGTCGGCCACGGAGGGGCCCTTCCCAAGTGGCCTGGCGCCACAACGCCGGGAATGGGGACCCCAACCCAAGTGCCGGTCTCAACCTGCTGCCCTTCAGGCCCCGGAGCCTCTAGGGGCCCCACCGGTCATTCAGAGCGGGAGAACGGGCAGGTCCTTCCGAGCCCCCACCGACCTTCGAAGACCCCCCGCACCAAAACACTTGGGCTCATGCTCAGTCTCGCCAGCGCCCTCACCTCGGCCCAACCCTCCGCGTGCTGCACAGCCGCTGATCGGGTCCACCGGCTTCCTGGGGGCTAACCGTAACCCTAGATCGACCCCCGAGGGCCCCTCCCAAGGGTCCTGGCACCGCAACACTGGGGATTGTGGACCCCTGAGCCCCAGCGCCGGACTCACCCTGCCACCCTGCCGCCACCCAGGCCGCTAGGGGCGCCGCCGGTCATTCAGGGCGGGAGAACGGGTAGGGCCCTCCGAGCCCCCACCTACTTTCGAAGGCGCCCCGAATCAAAACGCTTGGGCCCAGGCTCATGTTCACCAGCACCCTCAACTCGGCCCGCACCTCCGCTCCTTGCACAGCCGGCGACTCGGGCCTGCCGGCCTCCTGGGCGCTAACTAGAACCCTAGGACGGCCCCTGAGGGTCCCTTCCTAAGGGGCCTGGCACCGCAACGCCGGGGATTGGGTACCCCCAAGCCCCAGCGCCGGATGCACGCTGCCGCCCCGCCCCACACGGGCCGCTAGTGGCGCCGCCATTCATTCGGGGTGGGAGAACTGGCAGGGCCCTCCGAACCCCCGCCGACCTTCGAAGGCGCCCAGAACCAAAACGCTTGGGTCCAGGCTCATGTTCACCAGCACCCTCACTTCGGCCCAACTGTCCTCTCGATGCACAGGTGGTGTATCGGGCCTGCGTGGCTCCTGGGGGCTAACCCTAACCATAGGTCGGCCCCCGAGGGGCCCTTCCCCAGGGGCCTGGCGTCGCAACGCCGGGGATGGGGACCCCGTGCCCAAGTGCCGGACTCACCCTGCTGCCCTTCAGCCACCCAAGCCGCTGGGGGACCACGGGTCAATCAGGACAAGAGAACGGGCAGGGACCTCGGAGCCCGCGCTGACCTTCAAAGGCCCCACACGCAAAAACCTTGGCTCCCATGCTCCTGCTCCCAGCGCCCTCACCTCGGCCCGCCCCTCTGCTTGATTCAGAGCCGGTGGATAGGGCCTGCCAGGCTCCTGGGGGCTAACCAAAACCCTAGGTCGGCCCCGTGGGGCACATCCCTAGGGGCCTGGCTCTGCAACGCTGGGGACTGGTGACTCAGAGCCCCAGAGCCCGACTCACCCTGCCGCACTATCGCCACCTGGGCCGCTAGGGGCGCCGCCGGTCATTCTGGGAGAGAGAAGGGGCAGGGACTTCTGAGCCCACGGTGACCTTCAAAGGCTCCCCGCACCAACACGCTGGTGCCCACGCTCCCACTCCCCAGCGCCCTCCCCTCGGCCCGCCCTTCTACTCGCCGCACAGCGGGCAGATAGGGCCTGCTGGCCTCCTGGGGGCTAACCCTAACCCTAGGTCGGCCCCCCAGGGGCCCCTCCCAAGGGTCCTGGTGCCGCTACACCAGGGATCGGGGACCCCAAGCCCCAGAGCCAGACTCACCCTGCCGCAACCCCGCCACCCACGCCGCAAGGGGCGCCGCCAGTCATTCACGGCGGGAGAAGGGACAGGGCCCTGGAGAAACCGGAGACATTTGAAGCCTCCCGCGCCAAAATGCAGGGGCCCAGGCTCCCGCTCGCCAGCGCCTTTACCTATGCCCACCCACCTCTCGCCGCCCAGCCAGAGGATGGGGCCTGCCGGCCTCCTGGGTGCTAACTCTTACCCTAGGTCGGCCCACGAGGAGCCCCTCCCAAGGGGCCTGGCCCCCAACGCTGGGGATTGGGGATCCCCGAGCCGCAGCGCGGGACTCACCCTGCCGCCCCACTGCCAACGGAGCCGCTAGGGGCGTCGCTGGTTATTCAGGGCAGGAGAAAGGGCACGGCCCTCCGAGCCATGGCAACATGCGAAGGCCCAGGGCGCCAAAATGCTGGGGACCACGCTGCTGCTGGGCATCGCCCTCAACCTGGCCCATACTTCCGCTCCTCGCACAGCCGGCGACTCGGGCCTGCCGGCCTCCTGGGCGCTAACCCTAACCCTAGGACAGCCCCTGAAGCTCCCTTCCTAAGGGGCCTGGAGCCGCAACGCCGGGGATTGGGGACCCCCAGGCCCCAGCGCCAGATGCACGCTGCCGCCCCGCCCCACACGGGTCGCTAGGGGAGCCGCCATTCATTCAGGGTGGGAGAACTGGAGGGCCCTCCGAACCCCTGCCGACATTCGAAGGCGCACCGAACCAAAACCCTTGGGCCCAGGCTCATGTTCACCAGCACCCTCACCTCGGCCCAGCTCTCCCCTCGACGCACAGGTGGTGTATCGGGCCTGCGGGGCTCCAGGAGGCTAACCCTAACCATAGGTCGGCCCCCGAGGGGCCCTTCCCAAGGGGCCTGGCGTCGCAACGCTGGGGATGGGGACCCCGAGCCCATGTGCCGGACTCACCCTGCTGCCCTTCAGCCACCGGAGCCGCTAGAGGCCCCGCCGGTCAATCAGGGCAGGAGATCGGGCAGGGCCCTCCGAGCCCACGCTGACCTTTGAAGGCTCCCCGCGCAAAAATGTTGGCTCCCAGGATCCTGCTCGCCAGCGCCCTCACCTCAGCCCGCCCCTCCGCTTGCTTCAGAGCCGGTGGATAGGGCCTGCCGGGCTCCTGGCAGCTAACCAAAACCCTAGGTCGGCCCTGTGGGGACATCCCAAGCGGCCTGGCTCTGCAACGCTGGAGATTGGTGACTCAGAGCCCCAGAGCCAGACTCACCCTGCCGCACTGTCCCCACCCAGGCCGCTAGGGGCGCCGCTGGTCATAGAGGGTGACAGAAGGGCAGGGCCTTCCAAGCCACCGGTGACCTTCAAAGGCTCCCCGCGCCAAAAGGCTGGTGTCCACGCTCCCGCTCCCCAGTGCCCTCACCTCGGCCCACACCTCTGCTCGCCTCACAGCGTGCGGATTGGGCCTCACGGTCTCCTTGGGGCTAACCCTAACCCTAGGTCGGCCCCCCAGGGGCCCCTCCCAAGGGTCCTGGGGCCACTACGCCGGGGATCTGGGACCCCAAGCCCCAGAGCCAGACTCACCCTCCCACAACGCTGCCACCCGGGCCGCTAGGGGCGCCGCCAGTCATTCAGGGCGGGAGAACTGACAGGGCCCTGGAGAAACCGGCGACATTTGAAGCCTCCCGCGCCAAATTGCAGGGGCCCACAATCCCACTCCCCAGCGCCTTTACCTCGGCCCGCCCACCTCTCGCCGCCCAGCCAGAGGATCGGGCCTGCCGGCCTCATGGGGGCTAACTCTAACCCTAGGTCGGCCCACGAGGAGCCCCTCCCAAGGGGCCTGGCACCGCAACGCCGGGGATTGGGGATCCCCGAGCCGCAGCGTGGGATTCACCCTGCCACCCCACCGCCAACGGAGCCGCTAGGGGCGTCGCTGGTTATTCAGGGCAGGAGAACGGGCACGGCCCTCCGACCCATGGCAACATTCGAAGGCCCAGGACGCCAAAACGCTGGGGACCATGCTCCCGCTTGCCATTGGCCTCAACTGGGCCCGCATCTCCACTCCTCGCACGGCTGGCGGATGGGGCCTGCCGGCCTCCTGGGCGCTAATCCTAACCCTAGGACGGCCCCTGAGGGTCCTTTCCTAAGGGGCCTGGCGCCGCAACGCCAGGGATTGGGAACCCCCAAGCCCCAGCGCTAAATGCACCCTGCCGCCCCGCCCCACACGGGCCGCTAGGGGCGCCGCCATTCATTCAGGGTGGGAGAACGGGCCGGGCCCTTCGAACGCCCACCCACCTGCGAAGGCGCCCTGAACCAAAACGCTTGGGCCCAGGCTCATGTTCACCAGCACCCTCACCTCGCCCAACTCTCCGCTCGACGCACAGGCGGTGTATCGGGCCTGCTGGCCTCCTGAGGGCTAACCCTAACTGTAGGTCGGCCACGGAGGGGCCCTTCCCAAGTGGCCTGGCGCCACAACGCCGGGAATGGGGACCCCAACCCAAGTGCCGGTCTCAACCTGCTGCCCTTCAGGCCCCGGAGCCTCTAGGGGCCCCACCGGTCATTCAGAGCGGGAGAACGGGCAGGTCCTTCCGAGCCCCCACCGACCTTCGAAGACCCCCCGCACCAAAACACTTGGGCTCATGCTCAGTCTCGCCAGCGCCCTCACCTCGGCCCAACCCTCCGCGTGCTGCACAGCCGCTGATCGGGTCCACCGGCTTCCTGGGGGCTAACCGTAACCCTAGATCGACCCCCGAGGGCCCCTCCCAAGGGTCCTGGCACCGCAACACTGGGGATTGTGGACCCCTGAGCCCCAGCGCCGGACTCACCCTGCCACCCTGCCGCCACCCAGGCCGCTAGGGGCGCCGCCGGTCATTCAGGGCGGGAGAACGGGTAGGGCCCTCCGAGCCCCCACCTACTTTCGAAGGCGCCCCGAATCAAAACGCTTGGGCCCAGGCTCATGTTCACCAGCACCCTCAACTCGGCCCGCACCTCCGCTCCTTGCACAGCCGGCGACTCGGGCCTGCCGGCCTCCTGGGCGCTAACTAGAACCCTAGGACGGCCCCTGAGGGTCCCTTCCTAAGGGGCCTGGCACCGCAACGCCGGGGATTGGGTACCCCCAAGCCCCAGCGCCGGATGCACGCTGCCGCCCCGCCCCACACGGGCCGCTAGTGGCGCCGCCATTCATTCGGGGTGGGAGAACTGGCAGGGCCCTCCGAACCCCCGCCGACCTTCGAAGGCGCCCAGAACCAAAACGCTTGGGTCCAGGCTCATGTTCACCAGCACCCTCACTTCGGCCCAACTGTCCTCTCGATGCACAGGTGGTGTATCGGGCCTGCGTGGCTCCTGGGGGCTAACCCTAACCATAGGTCGGCCCCCGAGGGGCCCTTCCCCAGGGGCCTGGCGTCGCAACGCCGGGGATGGGGACCCCGTGCCCAAGTGCCGGACTCACCCTGCTGCCCTTCAGCCACCCAAGCCGCTGGGGGACCACGGGTCAATCAGGACAAGAGAACGGGCAGGGACCTCGGAGCCCGCGCTGACCTTCAAAGGCCCCACACGCAAAAACCTTGGCTCCCATGCTCCTGCTCCCAGCGCCCTCACCTCGGCCCGCCCCTCTGCTTGATTCAGAGCCGGTGGATAGGGCCTGCCAGGCTCCTGGGGGCTAACCAAAACCCTAGGTCGGCCCCGTGGGGCACATCCCTAGGGGCCTGGCTCTGCAACGCTGGGGACTGGTGACTCAGAGCCCCAGAGCCCGACTCACCCTGCCGCACTATCGCCACCTGGGCCGCTAGGGGCGCCGCCGGTCATTCTGGGAGAGAGAAGGGGCAGGGACTTCTGAGCCCACGGTGACCTTCAAAGGCTCCCCGCACCAACACGCTGGTGCCCACGCTCCCACTCCCCAGCGCCCTCCCCTCGGCCCGCCCTTCTACTCGCCGCACAGCGGGCAGATAGGGCCTGCTGGCCTCCTGGGGGCTAACCCTAACCCTAGGTCGGCCCCCCAGGGGCCCCTCCCAAGGGTCCTGGTGCCGCTACACCAGGGATCGGGGACCCCAAGCCCCAGAGCCAGACTCACCCTGCCGCAACCCCGCCACCCACGCCGCAAGGGGCGCCGCCAGTCATTCACGGCGGGAGAAGGGACAGGGCCCTGGAGAAACCGGAGACATTTGAAGCCTCCCGCGCCAAAATGCAGGGGCCCAGGCTCCCGCTCGCCAGCGCCTTTACCTATGCCCACCCACCTCTCGCCGCCCAGCCAGAGGATGGGGCCTGCCGGCCTCCTGGGTGCTAACTCTTACCCTAGGTCGGCCCACGAGGAGCCCCTCCCAAGGGGCCTGGCCCCCAACGCTGGGGATTGGGGATCCCCGAGCCGCAGCGCGGGACTCACCCTGCCGCCCCACTGCCAACGGAGCCGCTAGGGGCGTCGCTGGTTATTCAGGGCAGGAGAAAGGGCACGGCCCGCCGAGCCATGGCAACATGCGAAGGCCCAGGGCGCCAAATGCTGGGGACCACGCTGCTGCTGGGCATCGCCCTCAACCTGGCCCGCACCTCCGCTCCTCGCAACAGCCGGCGACTCGGGCCTGCCGGCCTCCTGGGCGCTAACCCTAACCCTAGGACAGCCCCTGAAGCTCCCTTCCTAAGGGGCCTGGAGCCGCAACGCCGGGGATTGGGGACCCCCAGGCCCCAGCGCCAGATGCACGCTGCCGCCCCGCCCCACACGGGTCGCTAGGGGAGCCGCCATTCATTCAGGGTGGGAGAACTGGAGGGCCCTCCGAACCCCTGCCGACATTCGAAGGCGCACCGAACCAAAACCCTTGGGCCCAGGCTCATGTTCACCAGCACCCTCACCTCGGCCCAGCTCTCCCCCTCGACGCACAGGTGGTGTATCGGGCCTGCGGGGCTCCAGGAGGCTAACCCTAACCATAGGTCGGCCCCCGAGGGGCCCTTCCCAAGGGGCCTGGCGTCGCAACGCTGGGGATGGGGACCCCGAGCCCATGTGCCGGACTCACCCTGCTGCCCTTCAGCCACCGGAGCCGCTAGAGGCCCCGCCGGTCAATCAGGGCAGGAGATCGGGCAGGGCCCCTCCGAGCCCCACGCTGACCTTTGAAGGCTCCCCGCGCAAAAACGTTGGCTCCCAGGATCCTGCTCGCCAGCGCCCTCACCTCAGCCCGCCCCTCCGCTTGCTTCAGAGCCGGTGGATAGGGCCTGCCGGGCTCCTGGCAGCTAACCAAAACCCTAGGTCGGCCTGTGGGGACATCCCAAGCGGCCTGGCTCTGCAACGCTGGAGATTGGTGACTCAGAGCCCAGAGCCAGACTCACCCTGCCGCACTGTCCCCACCCAGGCCGCTAGGGGCGCCGCTGGTCATAGAGGGTGACAGAAGGGCAGGGCCTTCCAAGCCACCGGTGACCTTCAAAGGCTCCCCGCGCCAAAAGGCTGGTGTCCACGCTCCCGCTCCCCAGTGCCCTCACCTCGGCCCACACCTCTGCTCGCCTCACAGCGTGCGGATTGGGCCTCACGGTCTCCTTGGGGCTAACCCTAACCCTAGGTCGGCCCCCCAGGGGCCCCTCCCAAGGGTCCTGGGGCCACTACGCCGGGGATCTGGGACCCCAAGCCCCAGAGCCAGACTCACCCTCCCACAACGCTGCCACCCGGGCCGCTAGGGGCGCCGCCAGTCATTCAGGGCGGGAGAACTGACAGGGCCCTGGAGAAACCGGCGACATTTGAAGCCTCCCGCGCCAAATTGCAGGGGCCCACAATCCCACTCCCCAGCGCCTTTACCTCGGCCCGCCCACCTCTCGCCGCCCAGCCAGAGGATCGGGCCTGCCGGCCTCATGGGGGCTAACTCTAACCCTAGGTCGGCCCACGAGGAGCCCCTCCCAAGGGGCCTGGCACCGCAACGCCGGGGATTGGGGATCCCCGAGCCGCAGCGTGGGATTCACCCTGCCACCCCACCGCCAACGGAGCCGCTAGGGGCGTCGCTGGTTATTCAGGGCAGGAGAACGGGCACGGCCCTCCGACCCATGGCAACATTCGAAGGCCCAGGACGCCAAAACGCTGGGGACCATGCTCCCGCTTGCCATTGGCCTCAACTGGGCCCGCATCTCCACTCCTCGCACGGCTGGCGGATGGGGCCTGCCGGCCTCCTGGGCGCTAATCCTAACCCTAGGACGGCCCCTGAGGGTCCTTTCCTAAGGGGCCTGGCGCCGCAACGCCAGGGATTGGGAACCCCCAAGCCCCCAGCGCTAAATGCACCCTGCCGCCCCGCCCCACACGGGCCGCTAGGGGCGCCGCCATTCATTCAGGGTGGGAGAACGGGCCGGGCCCTTCGAACGCCCACCCACCTGCGAAGGCGCCCTGAACCAAAACGCTTGGGCCCAGGCTCATGTTCACCAGCACCCTCACCTCGCCCAACTCTCCGCTCGACGCACAGGCGGTGTATCGGGCCTGCTGGCCTCCTGAGGGCTAACCCTAACTGTAGGTCGCCACGGAGGGGCCCTTCCCAAGTGGCCTGGCGCCACAACGCCGGGAATGGGGACCCCAACCCAAGTGCCGGTCTCAACCTGCTGCCCTTCAGGCCCCGGAGCCTCTAGGGGCCCCACCGGTCATTCAGAGCGGGAGAACGGGCAGGTCCTTCCGAGCCCCCACCGACCTTCGAAGACCCCCCGCACCAAAACACTTGGGCTCATGCTCAGTCTCGCCAGCGCCCTCACCTCGGCCCAACCCTCCGCGTGCTGCACAGCCGCTGATCGGGTCCACCGGCTTCCTGGGGCTAACCGTAACCCTAGATCGACCCCCGAGGGCCCCTCCCAAGGGTCCTGGCACCGCAACACTGGGGATTGTGGACCCCTGAGCCCCAGCGCCGGACTCACCCTGCCACCCTGCCCGCCACCCAGGCCGCTAGGGGCGCCGCCGGTCATTCAGGGCGGGAGAACGGGTAGGGCCCTCCGAGCCCCCACCTACTTTCGAAGGCGCCCCGAATCAAAACGCTTGGGCCCAGGCTCATGTTCACCAGCACCCTCAACTCGGCCCGCACCTCCGCTCCTTGCACAGCCGGCGACTCGGGCCTGCCGGCCTCCTGGGCGCTAACTAGAACCCTAGGACGGCCCCTGAGGGTCCCTTCCTAAGGGGCCTGGCACCGCAACGCCGGGGATTGGGTACCCCCAAGCCCCAGCGCCGGATGCACGCTGCCGCCCCGCCCCACACGGGCCGCTAGTGGCGCCGCCATTCATTCGGGGTGGGAGAACTGGCAGGGCCCTCCGAACCCCCGCCGACCTTCGAAGGCGCCCAGAACCAAAACGCTTGGGTCCAGGCTCATGTTCACCAGCACCCTCACTTCGGCCCAACTGTCCTCTCGATGCACAGGTGGTGTATCGGGCCTGCGTGGCTCCTGGGGGCTAACCCTAACCATAGGTCGGCCCCCGAGGGGCCCTTCCCCAGGGGCCTGGCGTCGCAACGCCGGGGATGGGGACCCCGTGCCCAAGTGCCGGACTCACCCTGCTGCCCTTCAGCCACCCAAGCCGCTGGGGACCACGGGTCAATCAGGACAAGAGAACGGGCAGGGACCTCGGAGCCCCGCGCTGACCTTCAAAGGCCCCACACGCAAAAACCTTGGCTCCCATGCTCCTGCTCCCAGCGCCCTCACCTCGGCCCGCCCCTCTGCTTGATTCAGAGCCGGTGGATAGGGCCTGCCAGGCTCCTGGGGGCTAACCAAACCCTAGGTCGGCCCCGTGGGGCACATCCCTAGGGGCCTGGCTCTGCAACGCTGGGGACTGGTGACTCAGAGCCCCAGAGCCCGACTCACCCTGCCGCACTATCGCCACCTGGGCCGCTAGGGGCGCCGCCGGTCATTCTGGGAGAGAGAAGGGGCAGGGACTTCTGAGCCCACGGTGACCTTCAAAGGCTCCCCGCACCAACACGCTGGTGCCCACGCTCCCACTCCCCAGCGCCCTCCCCTCGGCCCGCCCTTCTACTCGCCGCACAGCGGGCAGATAGGGCCCTGCTGGCCTCCTGGGGGCTAACCCTAACCCTAGGTCGGCCCCCCAGGGGCCCCTCCCAAGGGTCCTGGTGCCGCTACACCAGGGATCGGGGACCCCAAGCCCCAGAGCCAGACTCACCCTGCCGCAACCCCCCCGCCACCCACGCCGCAAGGGGCGCCGCCAGTCATTCACGGCGGGAGAAGGGACAGGGCCCTGGAGAAACCGGAGACATTTGAAGCCTCCCGCGCCAAAATGCAGGGGCCCAGGCTCCCGCTCGCCAGCGCCTTTACCTATGCCCACCCACCTCTCGCCGCCCAGCCAGAGGATGGGGCCTGCCGGCCTCCTGGGTGCTAACTCTTACCCTAGGTCGGCCCACGAGGAGCCCCTCCCAAGGGGCCTGGCCCCCAACGCTGGGGATTGGGGATCCCCGAGCCGCAGCGCGGGACTCACCCCTGCCGCCCCACTGCCAACGGAGCCGCTAGGGGCGTCGCTGGTTATTCAGGGCAGGAGAAAGGGCACGGCCCTCCGAGCCATGGCAACATGCGAAGGCCCAGGGCGCCAAAATGCTGGGGACCCACGCTGCTGCTGGGCATCGCCCTCAACCTGGCCCATACTTCCGCTCCTCGCACAGCCGGCGACTCGGGCCTGCCGGCCTCCTGGGCGCTAACCCTAACCCTAGGACAGCCCCTGAAGCTCCCTTCCTAAGGGGCCTGGAGCCGCAACGCCGGGGATTGGGGACCCCCAGGCCCCAGCGCCAGATGCACGCTGCCGCCCACCGCCCCACACGGGTCGCTAGGGGAGCCGCCATTCATTCAGGGTGGGAGAACTGGAGGGCCCTCCGAACCCCTGCCGACATTCGAAGGCGCACCGAACCAAAACCCTTGGGCCCAGGCTCATGTTCACCAGCACCCTCACCTCGGCCCAGCTCTCCCCTCGACGCACAGGTGGTGTATCGGGCCTGCGGGGCTCCAGGAGGCTAACCCTAACCATAGGTCGGCCCCCGAGGGGCCCTTCCCAAGGGGCCTGGCGTCGCAACGCTGGGGATGGGGACCCCGAGCCCATGTGCCGGACTCACCCCTGCTGCCCTTCAGCCACCGGAGCCGCTAGAGGCCCCGCCGGTCAATCAGGGCAGGAGATCGGGCAGGGCCCTCCGAGCCCACGCTGACCTTTGAAGGCTCCCCGCGCAAAAATGTTGGCTCCCAGGATCCTGCTCGCCAGCGCCCTCACCTCAGCCCGCCCCTCCGCTTGCTTCAGAGCCGGTGGATAGGGCCTGCCGGGCTCCTGGCAGCTAACCAAAACCCTAGGTCGGCCCTGTGGGGACATCCCAAGCGGCCTGGCTCTGCAACGCTGGAGATTGGTG
>NW_026622905.1:2500-25000 GCF_023065955.2 Ursus arctos
GGCGCAGGGCGGGCGAGGGCCGGGAGCGCGTGGGGGGAGTGGTTCGGGGGAAGGGCGCGCGCCAACGAAGACGCGAACCGGGCCACCGGGTAAACGTGCACGGGATCCCACCGCCACCAGCATGAGAGCGGTCCCGCGACGCCCGGGACGCCGGCCGGCCTCAGCACCCTTGGCGGGCCCCCCCCCCGCGAACCAGGCCCCACCACGGCTGGGACCCAAAAACCCCACGTGACCCCCGCCGCAGGGGCCCAGCAGAACCTCCGTCCATCCGTCTGGTCCATCCCGGAGTCACGACCCAGGGGAAGCAACCCCCAGGCGAGAGCGGCCCGACCCGTGCCCGCACGCCACCCCCGGCGGCAACTCGGGACGGGAGCGGGCGGGAGACAGCCGCTCGCACGGCACGGGGAAGCGGGACGCGCGGGGGCGCCCCACCCCTCGGGAGACACAGCACCGCGAGGGAGTGGCCGCACGCGCACTCGCACGCACGCGGGAGCCCCGCGCGCCGGACGCCGGCCAGGCCCAGCGGGATCCTCCCCCGACTCGGAGGGGGGAGGCGCAGGCCGCGGTAGGCAAAGAGCGGCGCTCGGCCCCGCCGCGGGGCCGGCAGACCCCTCACGGAGAGGGGGCTCTGCCCAACACGCAACGGTAGTCACCCCGCATCGGTGGCCACTACGCGCAGAGGAGGGGCGGCAGCTGGGGGGTTCCGGTACCCCAAGGCACCCTCTCGGATCGCTAGAGAAGGCTTTCTCACCGAGGGCGCATCGCCCCCACCCATTCGTCCCCCGACCGGGCCCCGCTAAACGGCTCTCCAAAGGCCGCCAAGGGCTCGGGGGGCGGGGGTAGGTCTGCGGCAAGGGGCAGGCACAGGGCAATCCTGAGCGCTCACGGCTGGGGCCCAACAAGGAGACCGTCCTTGCCCCGCCACGCACACCATGCTCGCGTCACCGCCCGGAAAGAGCTCCGTGCCTCCGGCGAGGCCACGAGAGGCGGAGACGGACGTGGCATGCTGGGGCGAAGAAACGGCACCCCTCGGCTGGCCAAGCGCCACAGCGCTGGCTCGGCCCGCCGCGATCGCTCACACACCCCGCCACGTCCAGGCCCCCCCAGCACGGCATGCGCCAGGGGGACGACGAGGCGCCCGCATCCCCATGGGGGGGGCAGGTGGTCCTCCCTTACCGACTCCACCACCCGCTCCTCGGACTACGCCACCAACAGCGGTGGCCCGAGGGGGTCGCTGGGAACAGGAAACGACGCCACCGCTCGGCCTCGGGCACCTGAGACAACCTGGAGCGCTCCAGGGGCACCACGGAGGGCCAGGCGCAACGCGCTCAGCACGCCCAGGCGGTGAGCAGCGCGGCGTCGGGACGGCCCTCCCCATGGCAGGGAGAGCCGCTCACCACACGAAGCCAAGAAAGGCAAGCGAGAGTGTCCGCTGCGTCAGAGGACCCCGGTCCCACGGACACCAGGAGGCCGAACGTGGGAGGGCGGGGTCGGGCCGGAGTCCACACCCCCCCCGCGCCCTCCCCGCACCGCCACAGCAGGCGGAGGAGGAGGAGGAGCGCGAAGGGCCCGCGGGCAGAACGAGAAGAGCGGTCCCATTCGCCATGAATGTCCGTCCCTCGTCTGACGCGGCTTAGGCCCGGCCCGGGAGAGCACGAGATCACCACATCGATCGGCAGAATGTGCCCAGGGAGGTCCCGAGGGGGGGAAAGCCCGGCGAGGACAGCAACCAGAGGGACCTGCTTTCAGCCTCGCCAGCACCCCTCGACCCCAGGGCGAGAGCAGCCGGACAACCCAAGGAAGGAGGACGCCTGACACGTGGCACGGAGCCTTGCGGGACAAGGGTTGTCACGACCGCAGCCAGGTGCCCGCAGTGGGGAGCGCACGGGGTAAAGCACCCACGCCGCCTGCCCACACCGCCCTCGGGTGCTGGAGACCGGAGGCGGCACCACGGCCTGGACCATCTGGAGGCACCCGAGCCGGCGCACAGGCCCACGCGGACGGCTCAAGTAAGCGAGGGCACAGCCGGGCTTGGCACCATGGTCAAGCCCAGAGGTCCCCCCCGCCCCGCACACGCCCAGAGGTCCCCATCTCTAAGGCGACAGTCGCCAAAGCACAGCGTGTCAGCACCTACCTGGCAACAAAAAGTGCTCATTTCAGGTGACAAAATCACCACGCCGACTGCCGGGGCCTAGACACAAGTCACCGGGACCTCCTGGGACCGTAGCCAGGCCACCGGCCCCAAGCACCGTTCCATCAGCCCCGGCCCCTGGAGCCCCCAGGGCCATCTGGTCGACCCCGGGAGCGTGGCGGCAGCCGGGACCGACGGGGGACTCGCGGGAGGTGGAGCGGGCCGGGTAGGCCCTCCCCCAGTCCGCCTGTCGTCCCCACGTCAGGACTTAGAAAAATCACCAAAGTCCTGCGGAGGCACCTGTGGACGCCCTGCTCCCCGGCCCTCAGGACGGCCCCACGCCTGTCCCATGCCGGCCCCATGCCGGTCCCCGACTCCCAGTTGGGACTGGGGGGGGGAGGGGGCGATACCACGGAGGCGTCCCCGACGGCCGGACCGCAATGGGAATCGCGGCCGGGCCCCTGGGGCGCCATATCCGTGCCTCCCCTCGCGACCCGATCCGGTCCGGTCCGTTCCGGTCCCCTCCGGTCCCCACCTCCGCAGCGGGCCTCGGAAAGCTTGGTAAGAAAATCGGGTCAGACGACCGGAACCCCACGCGTGCCCCGTGGCCGGGCCCGTCACGCCATCCACGGGCTTCCTCTCAAGGCTCGAGCGCGACACGGGAGAAAACCGCGCGACACGGAAGGCCCGACGACCGACCGGAGCCACCGGCCGGATGGCGTCCGGGCGCCGGACACACCCGCTCCCATTCCCCCACGGGCCGAGGAGGGGACACCGGTGGGTGCTGGTCGACCCGTCCAGGCGACCCCCACACCCTTCTCAGGGAGCGAGGCGGTGGCGGCGTCACACCCTCACAAGCCTGGAGGTTCAATCTCCCGCGAGCCGATCGCGCGCCGACACCCCAGAGAGAGCGGGACAATCACGCTAGTGTCACCGGCTTCCTGGAACTCCGGCTTGGGGACCGCAGCCAAATGCCATCCCTTACTGACATCGGCGACGCTCTGGCAGGGTGACGCTATATAAAAGCGGCCGCCAGGTGGCGCCCGACAACCGGCGCAAAGGACACCGAGACAGATCCAGATCGCGGGCCCGTGAAGGCGCACAGCCGGCCGCCCGGCCACCCGATCTTGTCCCGGCCCCACCTCGGAGGGGCGGGCAGAGGGTGTGGGGCGCGCGGACCCGGGGCGTCGGCCTCGGGAGCCCCCGACCAGCGCGGCACGGCTGCAGCACCCCAGGGCAGACCGGGAAAACGTGTCTGGGCCGCTCCAGCCGGAAAGGGAGCCGGCTGGCCGCGGGACACGCGCGTACGCATGCGCTCACGCCCACGCACGCACGCCCACGCACGCACGCACGACCCCGCCGGAAGCGGACGTGGGCGGAAAATTCCCCAAAGGGGCGCGCGTGGGTGGCTCAGTCGCTAAGCGTCTGCCTTCAGCTCGGGTCACGATCCCAGGGTCCTGGTTTCCAGCTCCCCGTCGGGCTCCCTGCTCACCGGGAAGCCTACTTCTCCCTCTCCCGCTCCCCCTGCTTGTGTTCCCTCTCTCGCTGTCTGTCTGTCTGCCTGTCTGCCTGTCTGCCTGCCTGTCTGTCTCTCTCTCTCTCTCTCTCTCTCTCTCTCTCTCTCTCTCTGTGAAATAAATAAATAAAATCTTAAAAAAATAAAATAAAATTCCCCGCAGACACCGGCAGGCCCCAGAGGCCCGGCCGGCATTACGCGGGCTTCCCACAGCGGCACACGGGCGGTGCCCTGGGCCTCTGGGAGGACTTAAGACAAATTTCGGGGGGCAGGCAGGGAACGGAAAACAGAGACCGTGTGAGTACTCCTAGAACAACAACGGTTGAACCATTTTTCTTCTATCATTTCAAGGGGAGGAAGTCTCTCTCAAGCATACGAAGAAAGCTCAGGAGGGCAGAAAGGGGGTGATTGACACACGCCCCCAGAAAGGTGCACACTGAATCCCTCTCTGCGTGTACCACGATGACATCCAAGGACAACAAACAGGCATGGGGGAACATCCGTGCAAAGGCAGGTGTGGCGATAAGAATATCGGTTTCCCCCGAAACCGCCTGGGTGGCTCAGTCGTTGAGCGTCTGCCTTCGGCTCAGGGCATGATCCAGGCGTTCTGGGATTGAGCCCCGCATCAGGCTCCTCCGATGGCAGCCTGCTTCTTCCTCTCCCACTCCCCCTGCTTGTGTTCCCTCCCTCTCTCACTGGCTGTCTCTCTCTCTCTGTCAAATAAATAAATCAACCAGTATTTAAATATATATATATATATATATATATATAATATTATATATTAATATATTTATATTTAACGTTTTTATTAAATACATTTAATATGTTTAAATATATTATATATTTATTTTATTGTATATTTATTATATTTTTATTTATATAATATATAAATAAATAATATATTTATTATATATAAATATATATTATATATTTATTAAATATATTTAATATATTTAATATTATATATATATTATACACACACACACACACACACACACACACATATATCTCGGTTTCAGCATCTGTGACCATAACCCGGAAACACACGGTGGGGGGGGGCGGGGGGGGAGGAGGAGGCGCGGAATGGGGAGGAAGGGAGTTAAAATAGCCATTCACTAAACAAATCCAGCTCCGGGACATCCGCGCATTCCAACACTAGGACACGGGGGGGGGGGGGGGGGGGGGGGTAAGAGAGGAAGGGAGGGTGGGTGGTGCTTGAGAAGAGGTAAATAATTGATGATGAAATGTTCCATGATATTAAGGAGAAAAGAAAAACCAGGCGTAGCACTTCCTCTGGCGTGTAAAGGAAAAAAAGTTTTTTGTTTTTTTTTTTTTCTTCCTTTTTTCGTCTTTCAAGTACACGTATTTCAGGGCACCTGACTGGCTCTGTCGGAGGAGGACCGGGTGACTCTTGATCCGCAGGGGTCGTGAGTTCCAGCACCACGCTGGATGGGCATAGAGATTACTTAAAATTAGAAAGCTTTAAAAAACAAACACACAAACCACAGACGCGGAGCAGCATTAAGCATCCAAGACATACACCTGTCTTGGGGCGCCTGGGTGGTGCAGTCGGTTGGTTGGGCAGCTGCCTTTGGCTCGGGTCATAGCCCCAAGGTCCTGGAACAGAGCCCCCCATCACGCTCCCTGCTCAGTGGGGAGTCTGCTTCTCTCCCTCCCTCTGCCGATCCCCCTGCTTGTGCTCTCTCACTCACGCCCTCTTTCTCAAATAAATAAAAATCTTTATTATGGAAAGAAAAAAAAAAGATAAACACCTGTAAACAGGAAGTAGTCAGAGGAAAACATCCACAGTAGCAGAGGATGCGACATTAGAGGGCAGCAGAGCAGCATCCTAGCCAGGTGCTATGGCGCTTTACTGCTTTCTGTGCCCCGTAGGGACCTTTAAAAAAACCTCACCCTCCTATCCAGGGAGGAGAGGGCAGAAGCAACCTCCAGCAAGACTTCCTTTGATTAAAGGGAACTCTTATTACATTCACCTTCACCATTTGAACATGGGCTTTTAATGGTTTCCTTTCCAAGCCTTTCTCTTTGCCTTCTTCTTACCTGTGTGAATCCCTGATCCCACAGTCACAACATCCCCCCCCCCGCCACCACCAGAACACACACACACACACACACACACACACACACACACACACACACACGGATGAAAACTGTTCTCTGTACACCATACATCCTGAGCACTGCGAAAGTAAATGAGGAAACGCGGACAAGAGAGAAATCAAGCAAATACCGTAACTCTGAAGGCTGGACATCTACTGAGTTGAGAGAACTGACCAAACATCAGAAACTTGAAATGAAGGTTTTCCTTTAAAGTTGATTCTTCCTTAGTGGGCTAAACTACCTACGTTCTTTACCGGTATTTCCTCAACTCAAGAGTGCGGCGATCCAAAGGCGGTTTCGCGGTAAAAAGTTTGTGGGTGCCGTCTTGACATTTGCTTTGCACGTACACATATTTCAGGGCACCAGGCTGGCTCGGTCAGTCGGAGGACCACGCGACTGCGACTCTTGATCTGCAGGGGTTGTGAGTTCCAGCACCACACTGGATGGGTGTGGAGATTACATAAACAAGCGGATGGGCAAAAGGAATTAAAATCGCTACGGTGATTTCAAACAAAACAAGTGAAAACAAAACAAAACTCGGAAATAAAGTCGCCCCTGGCTTAATGCTTATTTCTAGACGCGACGACAGAGACCTGTGAGGTTGCCAGACAAAGAGCTATCACGGAACAGATACCCAAACAGATACGCCCAAGCCCAACAGAGGTTTGACAAATGCTCAAAGGCCACTCGAAGGAGGAAAGATGGCCCACCTCCCCGTGACATCAGAGGACGGTAATCAGACATCCACAGACCAAGCACGCAGGCAGGCAGGCAGACAAAGGAACAAGAAAGCTGGGGCGCCCGGGTGGCTCAGTCGGTTAAGCGTCTGCCTTCGGCTCAGGTCATGATCGAAGGGTCCTGGGATCAAGCCCCCCCATCGGGGGCTCCCTGCTCACCAGGGAGTCTGCTTCTCTCTCTCTCTCTCTCTCTCTCTCTCTCTCTCTCTCTCTCACACACACACACACACACACACCCTCCTCCCCGCTTGTCCCCCCCCGCCAAAAAATTGTTTAAATTAAAGAAAGAAGGAAAGCAAGCAAGCAAGCTTTGACCTAAACAGCCACACTTCACCCCTCACACAAATGTGAACTCAAAATGGATCACACACTGCCATGGGAAACATAAAACTGGAACACACCGGGGGGGGGGGGAGCTCTAAGAGAAAAATTGAGGAACTAGGGCCAGGCAAAGAGAGTTTAAGACTTGACACCAGAGGCATGATCCATGAAAAAGACACGGAGAGGTGGGAAGTCATCAAAATTAAAAACCTAGGCTCTGTGAAACACCCTCTCAAGAGGGCCAAGTGACAAAGGACACGCAGAGGCCTGGGGGATTTGGGGGGGGGGGGCTTGTGGCTCAGAGAGAAACAAAATGAGGAAACGCTCCCAGAGGTTGGATCAGGGTCACCAGGTGAACAGCGGTACAATCCGTTCAGATAGGAGGTCTGGCGCACGGCCAAGGCAAGGAAGAAGACCAAGATTTTAGGGTTAGGTCCCCTTGAATAGGTCGTGTCCACGAGGCTACCGAGTCAGAAAATCAGCTAGGCAGTTTTATCTCTAATTCCGAATGGACATGAAGTCTGGGGTTTATAAGCAGAAAGTCCATAAGCGATCACCCAGAGGCGATTAAACACAGAGAAACACCGTAGCAACAATAGACTCTGTAGGGCCCAGGGTCGAACTAGGGCCAGCGGGGTGGGGGTGGGGGTGGGGGTGGGGTGGGGGTGGGGGGGACACTTCACATTTTAACACCCAGCCTAAGGAGCCCATGCTGAAGAACACTGCCGCTGCAGAGGAGGACCGTCAGGAACGGTAGGAACGACAGGAGCAAGACACCGCCAGCTGTCAGGAACTACAGAGGGGATGAGAGATTCCCGAGGAACAAGGACCAATGAGCCACTTACCCAGACTGCCCTCAAGGAAACCAGAACATGTCACCCCTGAAAGGTGCCTCATCGGTACATGGCTTACTTTGAATTCAACTCACTGGAGACACAGCAGCTGCAGGAAGGATATTCCGACCCTTCTTTTCTTCGTGAGAGCAAGAGGTCGAACTCCCGTGTGAAAGGTACCTGCCCTGGAACCAGGAAGAAGACAGACATTCTTCATCACCAGAGACAAGGGGAGGGGACCGGGAGAATTAGGGTCTGAACAATCCACGTCAATAAACCCTCTTCGACCACCCCCTGTCTTCCCGGGGACGTCTCTCACCGCGGCCTACCGACCTGCCTGCCCCTTGCCCGAACCCCTTTGTCTTCTCCATTCTTCACAAGTTGGCTGATGCCTTGTCTTTACTCTCCTGCCCCGTCCATGTAAACACCCACTAACCGTCGTATGCCCTTCTCCCGTGAATCTCTTGTGTCGGTCGCCATCCTAGGCCCAGCCAGAGACCCCCAAGAGGGTAGAGGAGACTCTCTCCTTCCCCGCCCCTCCCCCCCCCCCACCGCGGGGCCTAGACTGTCCAACTGGAATGTCGGTGTCGGACTTGATGAGGAGAGCGAAGGCAAGAGAAATGAAGCGACAATGAGGTCTCCTTACAACTTGCAGCCCGCCGATAAATCCCTGAGACATACAGGGTGTAACAGCCCTACAACTCTCTCAAGGATTTTTTTTTTTTTTTTAACGTTTTACCGATGAGGATTTGCTGTAGTCAGTGTCACTTCACTCTCATAACCACAGACGCCCAGAATATGCTAACACCCCTCTATCAACCTGTGGCCCACTGACACACATCTAAAGGGCCTCATGACTCCCGCTTTGCTAAAACAGTAGGGACCGACCTTACCTTGACAAGAGCTAGCCCTGCAAGGTCTCGGAGACCTTGCTCTCAGTATACACAAATTCCTTAGAGACTTACCTTAGCCCTAACCCCCACTCACTAGAAACTGTATCACCAGTTAACGCCTCACAGTCCCAGTGCGGCTCTTTCCGCCCACAGATCCCGTCCCCATGCTATAATAAAAGCACCTGGTTGCACCAGAAACATCTCAAGAATTCTTTCTTGACCGCGTGCTTGGCAGCTCCACATCAGGTCTGCTTGTCTGTCTGTTCTTGTGTTTGTCCCTTCATGCGTGTGTGTGTGTGTGTGTGTGTGTGTGTGTACACGTGTGTACGTATCTGTCCGTCTGTCTAGTGGGGCTTTATTTATTTCTTTAGAGCGATTTGGGGTTCACTGCAAAACTGACTGGCGAATACGGACGGTACCCATATGCCACCTGCTCTGCCATCGCTCACTGCTCCCCGCCCCACCACCCAACATGCAGAGGCGCAGGTGTGCTCCCTCAGAGCTTCCCACTCCCCCATCTGTGCCAGAGCCGGTGTGTTGATTACAATGGATGAATCTACACTGAGGCATCATCATCACCCATTCAGAGTCCAGAGTTTACGCTAGGGTTCACTCTTGGTGTTGTCCATTCTATGGGTTTTGACAAAGGTATCTTACCATCATAGTAGCACACTCAGTAGTTCCACTGCCTTAAAAATCCTCTGTGTTCTGCCTGTTCATCACCCCCCCCCACACCCCCAACCCCGCCAAAACCCCTGGCAGCCTACAGATCTTTTTTTTTTTTTTCTTCCCTCCCTCCCTCCCTTCATCTTTCTTATTACTAGTGTGGATATCATTCGTTTATTATAAAAAAGAGACACGGAAATTATTTACGTAATGCAGGACTGCACAACTTCAGTGGACTGGGTAGTTTCACATGACGCCGTTTCAATAATGATTTATTTCAGGCTACATCTTTTCTGAGAATGTCACAATCCATGTCACCTACAACTACTTCGATGCCTCCATACTCTGGGAGAAGAAATTTCTCGCCAACTTGCATGCCAACTGGTTGAGTCTCTCCACCCTTTTCCTTTAGAGCCTCATCCAATAGCTACTCCTGTTGCTTGCAGTCCTTGTCCTGGAGATTTTTATGGGAGCACAATGCCTCCTTTGGTTACAATGTTGGCTGCACTCCTTTGACCTAAAACCTGGTCAAAGAGGGGGAGAAACCCTCTCTAAACGCCTGTCCGGCCATGACGCTGTCCGCTGCAGTTTGTACTCTGCTCTCCAGCCTACTGATTTCAGTTCTGTCTCCTCCACAATGTCACATTTAGTGGGAACCGTGAGTTATGTTCACCATCTCAGATTGGCTTCTCTCAGTCAGGAATACACATGTACGGTTCCCCCACCTGGCTCCCCACAGCTACCCATAGTTCCATAGCTCGCTCATTTCTTTCCAACGCCCCCGAAAAACATTCCATGGCCTGGATGTACCCCAGTCTACATATCCATTGACCTCCTGAGGGACTTCTTGGTTGCCTCCAAGGTCAGGCAGTTATGAATGAAGCTACCGTGAACGTCTGTGTGCAGGTTTCTGTGCAGACGTCAGTTTTCAACTCATTTGGGCCGTTGATAAATACCAAGGAGTGGGATTGCTGGGTCGTACGGTAAGAGTGTGTTTAGCTTGGAAAGGCATCGCCCATATTTGTGGCATTTTTTGGATGATAGCTGAGAGCAGGGCAGCACACTGAAGGAACAAGGTCATGAAGGAGGTAGAATTCAAAGATGCTGGAAAGGAAGATGTCACCAAGGCACGACCTTTACCTCCATCCTCGTAGGGTTTGTGGCTGACCCTGAGGATGACATTGACATGAGACAGATGACCAGGAAAAGGAGCATACAAATTTGTTTCCTACAAGTGTCACATGACAAAGCCCTCCTGAGGAAACGAAGATCCTGAGAAGGAGCAAACCCTAAATGCTTGTATATTGGGTTGAACAAGGAGAGGCGATTGTGGGAGGGTAACTCAACAATGTGGCGAGGCTATAGGAACGTTAAGGATGTAAAACAAAACAAAACAAACAAAAAAGCAAGATCTGTTTGTCCAGAATTCTCATTCTCATTCTGAACTTCCTGTCCTTGAAGATCAGAATGTTACTCACGGGGCACCTGGGTGGCTCAGTCTGTTAAGGTTAAGTGGCTGCCTTCAGCTGAAGTCAGATCTCTCAATCCCGGCATCCTGGGATTGAGCCCTGCCTTGGCCTCTTTGCTCAGCGGGGAGTCTGCCTCTCCCTCTCCCTCTGTCCTTCCCCCCCTACTCATGCGTGGGCTCTCGCTCACCCTCCCTCCCTCCCTCCCTCCCTCTCTCTCAAATAAATAAAATCTTTTTAAAAACTTTTAAAAAAAGAATGTCTCTCACTCCCCTTCTGGCATAGGGAAGACATCTTCCAGGGGGATGGGTGGGGGAAGCTTCTGGGGAGAAAAGGGGGAGAGTCAGGTACCCTCCTTGCACCTGCGGGGCGGGGGGGGGGGGGGGGGGTTGGGTTGGGTGTGTGTGTGTCTGCTGCTGCCGCCGCTGCTGCTTTGTAGAAGTGTCTACAGTTCAAAACAGTACTCTGGTTTCCTTTATATCTAAAGCTTATCTCGGGTTTGGGGTTTGGGTTTGGACAGGAGGAGGGAGGGCCACATTTTCTTCTGACAGAGTGGAGAAAGAGAAGAGGGGTGCGGGCTTGTGCATATTCTTTTCCATCTTGGGGTGAGCGGAGGATTCAGATTCAGCTCTTGCCAGATGAGATCTAATTTCTCCATAAACAATCAGGCAAAATATCAGGCAAACAGAGGGCGAGTAAGCGTTAGAAGACCATGGACAAGATGGGTTCCAAAGCAATGATTTCATCAGAGGAACGTGAATGCCAAAGATTTCCAGGGACCATGTTTATGGATGACTTGGTGTGTAGGTCATTTCAAATTTACAGTGCTACCATCCATCCGGTCACTTCAGCATACTGTCTCCAGCTCACACGAGCAGTGTAGTCGTGCAAATATAATATGGGGCTCATCCAGGGATGGGATTGTGCCAGAGAAAGGGAGACAGCAGCATGTAATTGAGCCTAAGGAGTGTCCAAGAGAGTGACTCTCTAAAGTACATCGAGGCAGAAGGAGACCGGCTGGATTTTTTGTTTGCTTGCTAGGTGTTTGTGGCAATGGGGTGGATGTGGGTGGGTGTTGTTTATTTTCTGGACAAGGTGAAGGGACCCTTCAAGTGGAAGTATTTGCACAAGGGGTCTTGCAGGATGGGAGGGTGCAGCTCAGTCCCTTTACCAAGAAAAAAGGAGAATCAGACCTTTTAAGAACTAGGCAAGGAGAGGAGTCTAGCTTTGGTTATTGCAGCACCCAGGCACCTCGGCAGAAACAACAGAAGGTTCCCAAAAGGAACCGAGTTGCAGGAATCAGCGTGAGCAGGCCCCATCACCCTCAGCTCTCAGCTCTCAGCCCTCAGCCCTCAGCCACCTCCCCACCGGGGCAGGAGGCGTCTATAATCCAGTCTGAGCTCCAGATCTGGGTCCCGCCCCCCCTCACCCCCACCCACCTACAGGGCTCCCCTGCCCTCTTCTCAGCCAGAGACACATATGGGAGGGTGGTCCCAGAACAAATCTCCCCACATCCACAGAAATCTTGCCAGCACTTTGACCACTTGGCCTTGAGACACCAACTCATCTGTACCCGTGCATGATTTTTTCCTTGGACCAGGGGCCTAGTTCACCACTTAGGACGAACAGCAAATCCCCGCTTCCCCCCCTCCCCACCCTCCCCGCAGCCTATGGTTCCCAATTCGACCGGACAACATCAGTTGGGGGGGCGGGGATGGGGGAGCAGCTGAAGGGAGGGTCAGGGTGATCCATTCTAATGGGCCTCATTCAATCGTATCATTCAAATGCAGAAAGCTTTCTGTTAAAGTCAGAGCCTGGGGCTTCTCTCCACTGAATGGCTTTCCCAAACTTCCCCAACCCTTAGGCTGCAGCTTGCAAACTTCTGGGAAGAAAGGGAGGGAGGGAGGGAGGGAGGGAGGGAGGAGGGTAAGGGGAAAAAGGGGAAAGAGGATGTCCGAAGAGTTCACCTCATCTGGGTGTCAGTCCTTCATTCCATTTCTATGAAACATGGACAGAGGCCTGCCTTCTGTCACTGCCTCAAGCTGAAGTAAGGTGCAGTAGAGGCTTTGGAATGGAAGGGTCTGATACAGTGCAGGTCGCAACTTTTGGTCCCTTGTGTTATTGGAGGGGGTCTCAGAGATAGTTCCTTATCTGAGAACTTGGATATTTTTCTACATGGTTTCATTGATTTTATCCCCAAGTATACTCTATGGAATAGTAACAGCATAGCATGACCCAACTGTCTCATTCTGTCTCAGATTGATCTGATCCGGCGGGCCTCGTGGGCCTCGGAGAGTACAGACCGGTAAATTAGCCTGAGCCCCTCCCCCCCAGGACGGGGGCGGGGGGGGGGGGGCAAAGGTCGTGGTGGTTAAGGGCTTCTTGTAGCCAAGTAGCTTAGTGTTTGGTTTTACCTCTATGGGTTCTTTTTTTTTTTTTTCCTTTACATATCTTTATTAAGTAATCTCTACACCCAACGTGGGGCTCGAAGTCACAACCCCGAGATCAAGAGTCGCATGTTCTACTGACTGAGCCAGCCAGGTGCCCCTATTTATATGGGTTCTTATTTCCAAACAGGAGTTAATAGAGGTGCCGCAAGCGGAGTTAACTATCACAGACTCGGCCTCATTCAGCAAGCAATCCGGTAGTTCATAAGAGGCATTTCTATGGAAACAAAAGGAAAACACTGGTTAATGGTTGGAACAAGGGATAAACCCAGTGTCTAAGTCCAGAGTACTACCGGTGAGAAGGTCTCTAGGATGTCAGGCTTGAAGCATCCTCAGATAGAGTGAGGGTGGGCAGGGGCAATCTGACGAATTTTTCTGGTGTGTAGTTCAAATGTCTCATTTTGAGTGGCCCATAGAGCAACAGGCACAAAGATTGTCTATGTACGAGCTATTGTTGCCATTTCCCTGAAATTTATTTCAAGTTGACCAGCTTTCACTTGCCACACTTCAGGAAAAAGGGCACTTTCAGTTCTTAATGATTGTAAGGTAAGAGAATGGGAGAATGTTGGAAACCTTAGTTTGAACAGTCATAGTCAGAGACTCAAGGAAACCCGAAGGATTCAGGATCCAGTCCAGGTTTATAGGCAAACAACATATGTTCAAAGATAATTCATCAGAACTAGCACCTAACACCTACAAAAGTGTGTTATTGAAATACAGTCTTTCTCCCTAAAGTCACCTTCATTCCTGTCAAAGATAGCCAAATGAAGATTAATTTGTTTGTAAAACAAGCCCAGTTTTTAACAAACATGGCCTAATCATCTACGTAAGCACAGCAAAAATAGCAATTGACCAAATCATATATAAGGTTCTTTCTTTCTTTCTTTCTTTCTTTCTTTCTTTCTTTCTTTCTTTCTTTCTCTTCTTTCTTTCTTTCTTTCTTTCTTTCTTTCTTTCTTTCTTTCTTTCCTCTTTTAAATCTGCTTTGATGTAGCTTTTTATAAGGAATTTTAGATTGAACCTTTAACTGCCTTTTTAAAGCCAAGAGCCAAGCCAAGTATTTCCCATCGGATTTGTCTGCAAGACCTGTAGGTTGAGGTCGATTTCTCTCATCTTGAGGTCCTCCAAATTTCCTGAAGTTCCTGCATCTGTCAGGAGGTGGCATTCTTTACTCACCTGGTAAGACTGAGGAGAACACTGTAAGTAAGGTATCAGGCCAACATTTCCAAGGGGCTTTATTGGCTCCATAAAATCGATCTTTCTTAAAGCTGTCTCATCATATCTGAGTCTATGCTTTGTGTCTCTGAAAGATGACTTTCCAGGGGCACCTGGCTGGCTCAGTCGGTAGAGAGCACGACTCTCTCTCTCTCTCTCTCTCTCTCTCTCTTTTTCCCTTCATTTTTTTAAAGGTTTTATTTATTTGACAGAGAGAGACAGAGAGAGAGAGAGACAGTGAGAGGGGGAACACAAGCAGGGGGAGTAGGAGAGGGAGATGCAGGCTTCCCGCTGAGCAGGGAGCCGGAAGAAGACATGGGGCTCCATCCCAGGACCCTGGGATCGGGACCAGAGCCAAAGGCAGACACTCGACTGACTGAGCCACCCAGGCGCCCCTGTAGATATCTTAAGAGAAAAAGTTTCCTTGACCGTGGAAGAGCAAACACTGGGGGAGGGGGACCAACAATGTTTTGAACCAGAGTCATTAAAAACGCTCATCTTTTTTTCTTAAAAAACAAACAAGAAAACCCAGTCATCATTTTCCTGAATTCATTCAGTTCCATGTTATTACTTTTTGTTCTGTTTAAATGCAGCTTTTTCATATGTTCTGGAAATTCATAGTTTAATTTTAGGATCTGAAGGTTACCAGAAACCTGTATTTGTCAAAGGTCCTTTTTGTGAATCTTCTTGAAGCTGAACGATATTTTGCAAGAGCATCAGAACGGTAACTGTAAATGACACAAGAGTCAAAAATGGACACGGATATTGTATGGAACCAGAAAAGACCCTGAATAGCCAAAGGAATGTTGAAAAAGAAAACCAAAACTGGTGGCATCACAATTCCGGACCTCAAGCTCTATGACAAAGCTGTAATCATCAAGACAGTGTGGTACTGACACAAAAACAGACACACAGACCAATGGAACAGAATAGAGAACCCAGAGATGGACCCTCAACTCTATACTCGACTAATCTTCAACAAAGCAGGAAAAATCCAATGGGGGGGGGGGGGGCGTGCGGGAGACAGGCTCTTCAACAGATGGTGTGGGGAAAATTGGACAGCCACATGCAGAAGAATGAAACTGGACCATTTCCTGACACCAAACACAAAAAACAGACTCAACATGGATGAAAGACCTAAATGGGAGATAGGAATCCTTCCAAATCCTAGAGGAGAACACAGGCAGCAACTTCTGTGACCTCGGCTGCAGCAACTTCTTGCTAGACACATCTCCACAGGCAAGGGAAAGAAAGGCAAACATGAACTATTGGGACTTCATCAGGATAACAAGTTTTTGCCCAGCGAAGGAAACAGTTGACAAAACCAAAAGACAACAGACAGAATGGGAGAAGATATTTGCAAATGACAAATCAGATTAAGTATGTCTATAGAGGGGCGCCTGGGTGGCTCAGTCATTAAGCGTTAAGCATCTGCCTTCGGCTCAGGGCGGGATCCCAGAGTCCTGGGATCGAGCCCCACATCGGGCTCCTCCACTGTGAGCCTGCTTCTTCCTCTCCCACTCCCCCTGCTTGTGTTCCCTCTCTCGCTGGCTGTTTCTCTCTCTGTCAAATAAATAAATAAATAAATAAATAAATAAATAAATAAATAAAATCTTAAAAAAAAAAAGGGGGGGATCTCTATAGAATGTATCAAACTCAACATCCAAAGAACCAATTATCCAATCAAGAAATGGGCAGAAGACAAGAGCAGACATTTCTCCAAAGACGACGTCCAAATGGCCAACAGACCCATGAAAAAAGTCTCCACGTCACCTAGCATCAAGGAAATACAAATCAACACCACAATGAGATACCACCTCACAGCAGTCAGAATGGCTACAATTAACAAGTCAGGAAAGGACAGATGTTGGCGAGGATGTGGAGAAAGGGAAACTCTCTTACAGTGTTGGTGGGAATGCAGGCTGGGGCAGCCACTCTGGAAAACAGTGTGGAGGTTCCTCAAAAATTTGAAACTAGAGCTACCCTACGACTCAGCAATTGCAGTACTGGGTATTTACCCCAAAAATACAAATGTAGTGATCCGAAGGGGTGCCTGCACCCCAACGTTTATAGCAGCAATGTCCACAATAGCCAAACTATGGAAAGAGCCCAGATGTCCATTGACAGATGAATGGATAAAGCAGATGTGGAGGATGGATAGAGAGATAGATAGGTAGCTATAGCTATAGATCTGTATCTATCTATATCTATCTGTATCTAGCTATACATCTGTATCTAGCTATATGTATCTATCTATCTGTCATCTATCTATCATGAAATACTACTCAGCCATCCTAAAAAAGAAGAGAGAGAGAGAGAGAGAGAGAGAGAGAGAGAGAGAGAGAAAGAAAGAAAGAAAGAAAGAAAGAAAAGAAAGAAATCTTGCCATTTGCAATGACATGGATGGAACTAGAGGGTATTATGCTAAGTGGAATAAGTCAATCAGAGAAAGAAAATTATCATATGATCTCACTGATGTGTGTGTGTGTGTGTGTGTGTGTGTGTGTGTGTGTGTGTGTGTGTTTTCCATAAAGAGTTACACGTCATCCTGATGAAGGACACTGCAGAAAGTCACGGAGTTTATTTTCTGTTTTTAGTGTGTGCAAGGCTGTGTGACTCTGATCTTATGGGAGCCAGGGAGGTTTTCTTTTGTTTTCTCATCTTTATGTTTGGAAACCTCCTTTTTAGGGCTTGATTGAAAAAACTTTTTTAAAGATTTTATGTTTATGTAATCTCTACACCCAACATAGGCTCAAACTCACAATCCCGAGTCCCGACGGAGGACGGAGCCAGCCAGCAGCCAGGCACCCCTTGATTTTTTTTTTTTTTTTAATTGAAGCAAACATGCAATGTGTGCTCAGCGCGGAAATAGAGCCCACGTGTTGAGGTTTTGTGGAGTCATTTGGACCTGGGTAAGTGTGAAGGCCCGGGAGCAGGGCCCACAAATGTTAAAAGTTGACAATTTCTTTGATCAGTATTCACTTAACAGATGATTTATTGAAAGTGCTATTCTATGGCAAACGTCCTTCTATGTTCGGGATACAGCAACAACCAGATAGCTGAAGCTCCCACCTCATGGATTTAAAGTTTCAGTTGGATGTAGAGATAGGTAGGTAGGTAGGTAGGCAGGCAGGCAGGCAGGCAGGCAAGCAAAGAGATTTAAAACATGGCATCGGGGCGCCTGGCTGGCTTGGTCGGTAGAGCGTGTGACTCTTGATCTCGAGGTGGTGAGTTCAAGCCTCACGTTGGTTGTAGAGATTACATAAACATAAAATCTTTTTTTTTTTTTTAAGATTTTATTTATTTATTCGACAGAGATAGAGACAGCCAGCGACAGAGGGAACACAAGCAGGGGGAGTGGGAGAGGAAGAAGCAGGCTCATAGCGGAGGAGCCTGATGTGGGGCTCGATCCCACAACACCGGGATCCCACCCTGAGCCGAAGGCAGACCCTTAACCGCTGTGCCACCCAGGCGTCCCAAACATAAAATCTTTAACAAAGAATAAATGATGGGGTGCCTGGGTGGCTCAATCGGTTGAGCGTGTCTGCCCTAGGCTCAGGTCATGATCCCGGAATCCTGGGATTGAGCCCCGCATCGGGCTCCCTGCTCAGCGGACAGCCTGCTTCTCCTTCTGCCCCTCACCCAGCTCGTGCTGTGCTCTCCCGCGCTCGCTCTCTCTCTCTCTCTCTCTCTCTCTCTCAAATAAATAAATAAAATCTTTTAAAAAATGAACGAACGAACGAACGAACGAACAAAGCCACGGCATCAAAAGTGAGTGCTTGCTTGCTTGGGGGGGGGGGGGGGATCAAACCGGAATATCTTTAACCTGTAACATATTCTTTATCGATCCTGCTTTCACTACTTTGCCCGGATTTCATTTTCCACAAGTGACAGTCCCTCCCAAGTGGGCTTCTTTCATCGTAAGACCCGTGTTCTCCCCTTGTCCCGCAGAGAGAGAAGAGCCATGAGAGGCGAAAGTTGGGCAGATCGGTATAAATCTAGGAAATAAAATAATCGTTCCCAAGACCAGTAGCCAAAGTTCTGCTTCCGTTTAGGACCCGATGTGTTAAAAAAGCATGTATGGTCGTTGGCTTGGAGAAAGGGGAGGAGGCCGAAGTATCATCCTAAAGAACAGAGTAGGGGGAGAAACAGAAGTGAAAAGATCGAAGAACTGGTTTCCCCATCCATAGCCTTTGAAATGATTTGGTGTCTTCTCCTAAGAGAGAGCCCATTGTCCGTCCAATATTTCATACCGCTTTTCACAAAGTATCACAACACAACACAACACAACACATTGCACAATCCCGTGCCTCCAAACCGTCTACGCAATCCTAATGCGTCCTATCTGCGTTCTATTCTATCATGTGACTAGAGCATCATGTACTTCACCATTCCGCTGTTGTTTGACATTCAGGTGAATTCCAACTTCTGTTCGGGGTGCGTGGGGGGCGGTGTGTGTGTGTGTGTGTGTGTGTGTGTGTGTGTGTGCGCGTGCGCGCGCCGTATCTATTGCTGCTGTGCAGCGATCTGATCCTCAGGGTGTATCACCCTAACACCGCAATGGCTTGAAACAACATCTCTTTATCATTTCCTGGTGCTTGCCTTGGGTGGCCACGTGGTTTCTACCGGTGTACCCCGGGCTCACTCCAGCAGTGGCCTTCAGCTGGAGGGTCAACTGAGTTTGAAGGTGCAACTTGGCCACATTCCCAAGTCTGCAGTCGGTGCTGGCCGAGCACCGGGTTGCCTCTCTTGTCGATGCCTCTCATGGCCCAGTCAGCTAGACTGGCTCTCTTCCGTGAAGGTCTCGGGACGGCCTGCCAAGAGGGTCAAGCACGCTTCCGGACCACCTCTTCAGCTGTGGCTGTGCAACTAGTAAAATTTCACTTCTAGTCTATTCTTTTGGTCAAGACAAGTCCCAAGACCCAGTCCAAAACCAGGGGACAGAGCAATCGAGCCTACCTCCAGATAGCAGGAGCATCGAAGGCACATGACGTGAGGGTGCACACGTGCCAGGAGGTAAGGGAGGTACGGTTGTCAGTCTCCCACGAGGGATTCCTAAACCCTATGCCACGACGCACATTTTTGTAAAAGTAAGCTTGACGTGTTAGCGTCTAAAACATGATTTCCTTTGAATCGACCCCTAGAATTGGATTCGTCCAAAAGAAGGGGAAGATGCGTTTTTCAGGCTCTTGATACCAAAGCTCTTGACTTCCAGAATGGACTTGGATGACCCTTCACCATCTCTGCTTTGTAAGACAGTGCAAATTTAATTGGCCAACCCCGCATGAAAAGGTTGTCGATCACGTTCCCCTCCGAATTCAAATTCAAGGCAGGATTCCTTTTTAAAGGCACAGAGCAGCCAGCTCCGTGGCAAGGAGCCAGAATTCTCCGGGTGGATCTCAGATCCACCGAATCCCACAAACCCCGTGTGACGTGAATGTACGAATTCGTGGAGGTTTCCCTCCCGATGGCTAAGAAGATGCTTTCACATCAGTGATGACAAAACGCAAACCCACAAAACCCCGATAGATGGGCACGGTCTTCCCTAAAGGGTCCCTTATTTCATGGAATCCAATTCTTCCACCTTGCAGTCTGCATTCACGGCTTCTATTTTCCGAGAGGCCGACACTCTTTCTCTGCAGACATGTCACAAGATCGGCAGGATACGGTCTTCCGTGCGTCGGGCACACCAAAAGCTGTTGGGAAGGCCCCTGCCATCGGAATGTATTCGGCACGGATGCTAAGGAAGACTTTGAAACCGATCTAGTCCGGTTCCGTCCTTCAGTCCTCTTGGGGGCAGAGCTTCCGTGTTCCATGCCCCCTCTCCAGGAACGCCACTCTCCCCACAATTTCAGGTGTCCAGGCAACCCGGAAACTCTCGAGCTAGGTGAGTTCTTCTGGGAAGGGGCGGGGGGGGGGTTGGGGGGGAAAGGGTGGGCAGTGCCGACGTTTGGAAACATTGAAGGGCACCCGAGGCGAGGCTATGGCCAAACCGAGTCCGTGCACAGGTACGTAAGGCGGGGGTGGGGGGGCGGGGGTGGGGATGGGGGGGTGGTGGGGTGGGGCACGAAACCTGTGCTCTCCGTAGGTTACGAAAAGCTCAGGGGCACCTGGCTGGCTCTCTGTAGAGCGCGCTGACTCTTGATCTCAGAGTCCTGAGTTCGAGCCCCACGTTGGGTGTAGAGTTTACGTGAACCAGCAGCAGCAGCAGCAGCAGCAGCAGCAGCAGCAGCAGCAGCAGCACCACCACCACCACCACCACCACCACCACCACCACCACCACCACCAAAAATGATAATAATGAAAAGCTCGAAAAGCCCCACGGCCCCTGGCAGGATGTCTATGGCAAGCCACACCTCCACGACAAATAGCTTTCCACAGTGACGGCGACGGATGGCGGAAGGACAGAGGCAGCACCCTACCCCAAACCTCACAGCCTGCCTCCTTTCCGGCCAGATGTGCAGCATCTGGGAACGGCTTTGAAACCTTCCCAGTCAACGGCTTGGGCCCGCCTGTCGGGAAAAGCGCTCTGCTGTTCATTTCACTCCTGGACGAGCCTAGGAAGATGAAGCGGCGGTAGCTCTCCGGGGGGGGGGGGGGGGGGGGGGGCGCCACGCGATCCAACACACACGACCACAGCCACTGAGGAGCATGAGATCTGTATGGCCTCGAGGGGTACAGGATAGCCCGTGAATCCTTTTCCAAGGAAGAAGGCGGCAACGTGAGAGCGTGCAAAACACTTTCTCACAGCATCTGCTGATGGTGCTAGGACTTCTGTCCCCGGAGAGGATACTATTTTTCCACCGCTTCCAGTTTTAAGAGAAAGGGTCAGGGGAAAATCATTCAGTCGTTCCACTCATCTTCATGGCTCATCGTGGAAAACGAAGACGCCGTACAAAGGAGCAAAGCGCGGATCCATGCAAACACATGGGTGAGCCCCCCCAAAACATGACGCTAAGTGAAAGGAACCAGACAGCCAGGGTGACATAATGCCTTGGGATCCCATGGGTAGGAAAGAGCCAGACGGAATAGCCCAATCCTAGAGGGAGGGAGCAAACAGATCAGAGGCTGTTGGGGGAGAATGGTGAAGAGAGCCGGGGTGAGGGTCAGGGTGAGGTTGAGGGTGGGGGGGGGGGGAGGCGCGGACGGGAAGGGGGAGGGGTGGGGGGTGTCTCTTTTTGAGGTGACGGAAATGTTCTGGAAATGGCGGTGCGGGTCGTGCAGCTTTGTGAGTAACCTTTAAAAAAAATAAAAAAGGCCACCGAACCGTACACTTTCAAGAGGATGTGAATCATGGCGTGCGAATTGTATCTCCACTTTGAAAATGTGTGAGGAAAAAAATGTAGCAGATGCAGGTTGGTAGGTTGGTAGGTAGGTAGGTAGGTGGGTGGGTGGGTGGGTGGGTGGGTAGGTAGGTAGGTAGGTAGGTAGGTGAACGGGCCGGTGGTGGACCGATGTTCGTTCGTTCGTTCGTTCGTTCGGTCCCTCCCTCCCTCCCTCCCTCCATCCATCCATCCATCCATCCATCCGGTCCGTGCGTCCACGAAGATCTGCATCAAAAGGTGTGGGAAGGGGGAGGTCGGGTTCTTGTTCTGAGTGGTTTTATTTGTTCCCCAAACTAATCACCTCTGTGGAGATAAACAAAGATCACCCACATGAGAACAGGAATCACCTGTTGAGGTCAACAGAGTCTGTGGGCGGTTATCACCACCTGGGTCTGGCAGAGACTCGAAGCAAACGCAGGCCAGGCGGAGGAGTGGAAAAGCTTTCTGGTGGCAAAGGGGGAAGGTCCAGTGAGAGGTTGTTGCGGTGGGCGGGGGGAGCAGGACGGGAGCTGACTAGAAGAGGGGTGTCCTGGGTCATTTCGGGGAAAGAGAAACTTGATTTCCGTCCGTGGGTCCATCGATCTCATTCTCTGGATCTAGCTCTATGGAGAAGAACAGCGACGTGTCTCCATGTTGTCCATCTGTATCCCCACGTCAACATTGTCCAAGGTGTAGGTTTGTTGAATCCGTGATGTCGGAGACGCTTAGAGAAGAACACAGGTGAGTCTATTTCCCAAACGATCCACAAAAATCACCGTAACTGCAACTGTTCCTCCTTCCCACCCATGCTCTCTCCACACCCCGCCCCCCCTCCCCCTCCCCCTCGCCC
>NW_026622906.1:0-37921 GCF_023065955.2 Ursus arctos
ATAGTTATGATCAGAAGATGAAGCAACATCCTGCTTGATTTCATGAAAAAATAAATGGGCAGATTGAATATATTAGTAGTGTTCTTGAATTTAACACATTATGTTTCTGTCCTCTTAAAAACAAATATAAACAACAGGAAAGCAAGGTCCTAGTCTGTGTTCTTTACAGGTGTAGTCCCAATGTCTAATTATTTTAATAATAACACTTGGTATTATTTGAAACAGTCTATTTATGTGTTTCCTTGTCATTATATTTAAAGATTTAGTTATTGGGGGTGGGGGGAGAAGCCACAAACAGGAAAGGCCGAGGAAGAAGCAAAGAGACTCTCAAGCAGAGTCGGAGCTCAGCTCTGAGCCTGATGTGGTGCTCGATCCTGTGATGCTGAGATTGCGACCGGAGCCAAAACCAAGTGTCTGACGCTTAACTGACCTTGCCACCCAGACACCCCTGTTTGTTATTTTTTTCTCTTTCCTTCTACTCAAGCATGTAAACAACACAAAAGCAGGGTCCTAGTCTGTTTTGTTACAGCTGTATGCCCAGTGTCTAGAACACTGATTGTCACAAAGCAGGTGCTCAAAAAATTTCTCAAAAAGACTGAGCCTAGGAATGAATAGAAGACTGAGGCAAGGATGAAATGCTATCATTTTTGACAGAAAAAATGCCTCAGGATCTAAATTTCCCTCTGCCTATGAAGAATTTCTCTCCATTTGTAGCACACATGACGCTTATAAACATTTATAGGATGATCCCCAAAACTCGTGATGCTCAGATTTATTTCCCCCAGAAACAATCCTTGCAACAAAGAAAGATGTCGATCCAAAGTGAAGATCAACAGAGGGGCAAATATTAGGGAATTTTATAGGCAAAACACACCAAACGGACAAACAAGCAAACAAAACAAGGAGGGAGAGGCCGATCTGAACAGGCATTCCTTGTACTCACGTTCACACACAGGAACACTGTGATTCCAAAGGCTTTCCATTCCAACCAAGACGCAGTAACTAGCAGAACTGCCCTTTAAGTGGAACCTGAGGAACAGAAGCAGCAGTGACTGGGTGAGCGCACCGTTTCTCTCTCCCCTTCTGCCAAAATGCAGTTTATGGCCCAGTGAAATCCCAGGTGGAAAAGCCCAGCTCCCTGGCTTGCTCAGGCGACAGAAGCTGCAAAATCAGAACTTGTGGCAAGATTGCGGTTTCCAGTGAGGACAGAGCAATAATGAGCGTCTCTGGTTGTCGACCTTCAGGAGGTCATCTGTGCCACCTGCCCTCTGACAGCTCCCTGTCTGCCTCTGTAAGGAGCTCTGCTCTCTAGGGCACCGCGGCACTCTCCTCTCTAGTGCACCAGGAGGAAAACAGCTCCTGATTCAAGTTGGTAAATCCAAGAACGGGAGGAAAGACATCAGAGACTGCTGTTTCGGGCCAACACATTTGGAATGTTCCTGAATGACGCCTGTGGCATATCCACAGTATTGATGAGTGAAGCCAAATTATCTAGGAAAAATAGGAAAAGGTGAGCAGAGAGGATTCTTTGGAGGCCCATCCTCCTAAAACATCTGCTTATTGTCAGAGCAGCGCCTGCCTGGATTGCCTCCGGGTCCTTGCTGGGTGACAGATATTAGCTGCCTGCCACGGAGTCCTCGAAATATACTGAGGACAAGTGCTCTGCTGTCCATGCTTTTTACCTGTCAGTGGTGCTGGAACATAATACCAAGGTCATTAAGACTCCCATAAACAGTTCATGACAGAGGGGGACAAGATAGCAGCAGAGTAGGGGACCTCGTTTTAAGGGGTCCCTTGAATTTAGCTGTATATCTATCCAACCATTCTGAACACAAATGAAGTCAACCTGAGATGTAACAAGATTTATCTGGATCTCCACAAGCAGAGAAAGAGCTACTTTTACAAAGTAGGAGGTGCAGAAACTTGAATCAACCGGGGGAAATATCTGAAGATAAGCAGAGGGGGGAGGGAGCCTCCATAAGCCAGCCGCAGGAAAGTGATATAACACCAGAGCAAAAAAATTGGGACCCTTAGAAATCTCCTCTAGTAAGAGGCACCCCCTTCTGAAAAGGGCATGGGGGCAAATAGGGCAGACTTCTAGGCGGATCATTGTGGTGTCAGGATTCCAGGAGACTCAGAAAGCACGGGGGAGTCCGAACTGATAGAGTGCCCAAGCAGTGGAGCGGGGAGACTGGTTATGGTCAACGAGCCCAGAGGACTTTCAGCTCCAGGCACCGTAAACGGAGAGCTGAGCCATAGGGGGACGGCCCTCTGCGTGACCACCGGGAAAAGCACTAGAAGGTTCTGGCTGTCTGACATCCTAGGGGAAATAGAGAACGGCTTGCGCCCATGACAGGGACGGCTCTCAGGGCAGTGTGGCCCATGAGGAGACGCTGGGGACGGCACCCTCGTGAGGTAGGAGCTGTGGAGGAGGGTGCACGCGCGAGCCCACGGCCGCTGGCAGTGTGGAGTCACAGGGCACCGAGGCGCTCGCCGTCCTGTGACTCTCCCAGCAGAGGTGCAGTGGGCACGAATTGCGCTAGTCTGTGGAGTTTGGTACTCACAGAGGTGGAGACGATTGATCTGGAGTATTTGTTGGGGGGAGGGGGACCGCGACATTGTGGCTCCGGTCGGAGATTCCCACACCGCCATATTTGCTCTGAACCTCTAAAGAGGAGCGGACAGATGCCAGGGAACAAAGGCCGGGCAGCCAACCAGCTCACATTAAGCCCATCCCCCTGACAAGGGGCGGGGCAGCTCCACCCAGGCAAAGACAGCTGAGAAGCCGGGCAGCAGGCCCCTCCCCCAGAAGACAGACTGGAAGAGCAGGTGAATGATAAGCTTATTTCCCACAGGACTGTACAACTCCAGCGCCAGGGGAAAATAATATAGGGAGCTCCAGGTGTTCCCTCACAACTCGTTTATACTTCAGGCTAAAATTTTACATTTCTTTTCTGTTTCTTTTCTTATTCTTTTTTCTCCTTTGTAACACTGCTCCCATTTCAAATAGATTCTTATTTCCCAACCTATGTTTTTAAGTCCCTTCTTAACTTTTATTTTTTTCACATATATGTTTTATAGATTTATGCCCCAGACTAGCCTGTTTTTCACTCTAGTCAACTTTATCTTGATATATATGTAAGTTCTGATTTCTTTGCAATTTTGGGATATAGTGTCTTCTAATACACAGACCAGAAATCAAGAAGGAATGGGCAGATCACCCGGCTGTGTCCACCCTGAGAGATTATATTCTCTCTCCCTGCCCCTCACCACCACCCTTTTCCGCCCTCTTTTCTTTTCTATTCTTTTCTCTTTCTTTTTTATTGTTTTGGATCATCTTGGCTTTGGTGGCAGATCTGTGATAGCTTTTGACCACTTTGTATTTTTTCGAAGGTGCATTTTGCTTGGCTCTTGGTTGATATTTTGGACTCTATACATTCCCTCAACCATCCCTCAACAGAATGACTAGGAGGAGGAACTCCCAACAAAGAAAAGAACCAGAGACATTGTCCTCTGCCATAGATCTAATGGATACGGATATAAGCAAGATGTCAGAGATAGACTTCAGGGTAGCAATCATGAAGTCAATAGCTAGGCTTGAGAAAAGCATTAGTGACAATATAGAATCTCTAAGGGCAGGAATGAGCTCTATTCAGGCTGAACTTAAAAATTCTATGAATGAGATGCAGTCTAAACTGGAAACTCTAATAGTCAGTCTAAATGAGGCGGAAGAACAAATTAGTGATCTAGAAGATAAGCTGATAGAAAGGAAGGAAGCTGAGGAAGATAGGGATAGGCAGCTAGTAGCCCATGAGAATAGACTTAGAGAGATCAATGATGCCATGAAACGTTCCAGTGTCAGAATTATTGAGATCCTTGGGGCACCTGGGTAGCGCAGTCGTTAAGCGTCTGCCTTCGGCTCAGGGCGTGATCCTAACGTTATGGGATCGAGCCCCACATCAGGCTCCTCCGCTGTGAGCCTGCTTCTTCCTCTCCCACTCCCCCTGCTTGTGTTCCCTCTCTTGCTGGCTGTCTCTGTCAAATAAATAAATAAAATCTTAAAAAAAAAAGAATTATTGAGATCCTTGAAGGGGGAGACAGAGAGACTAGAAGGTATATTTGAGGAAATCATAGCTGAAAACTTCCCTAATCTGGGGAAGGAAACAAGCATTAGTGTCCAAGAGGCAGAGAGGATCCCTTCCAAAATCCATAAAAATAGATCAATGCCCCAATATATTATAGTGAAGTTTGCAAATCTTAGAGCCAAGAAAGCTATCCTGAAAGGAGTTAGGAGGAAGAGATTTCTTACATACGGAGGGAGGAACGCCAGAATAACATCAGAATTATCCACAGAGACCTGGCAAGCCAGAAAGGGCTGGCAAGATATATTCAGGGTACTAAACGAGCAGAACATGTAGCCAAGAATACTTTATCCAGCAAGGCTGTCATTCAGAACAGATGGATAGATAAAGAGCTTCCAGGACTGGCAGAAACTGAAAGACTATGTGACCACTAAGCCAGTCCTGCAAGAAATATTCATGGAGATTCTATGAAAAAAAAAAAAAAAAGAAAAAGAAAAGAAAGACCCCCAAGAGTAATATAGACCAAAAATTAACAGAGACAAACTATAGAAATAGGGACTTTACAGGCAATACGATGGCACTAAATTCATATCTCTCAGTAGTTACTCTCAGTGTGAATGGGCTGAATGTTCCCATGAAAAGGCACAAGGTTTCAGATTGGATAAAAAAGCAGGACCCATCTATATGCTATCTACAAGAGACTCATTTTGAACCTAAAGACACCTCCAGATTGAAAGTGAGGGGATGGAGAATCATTTATCATGCCAACAGACCTCCAAAGAAAACTGGGGTAGCAAGTCTTATAGCAGATAAATTAGATTTTAAACCAAAGACTGTAGTAAGAGATGTAGAGGGATGCTATATCATACCTAAAGATTCTATCCAACAAGAAAACTAAATAATTTTAAATATCCATGCCCCCAACATGGGAGAAGCCAACTACATAAACCAACTTTTAACCAAAGTAAAGAATCATATTGATAACAATATATTAATAGTAGGAGACATCAACACTCACAGCATTAGACAGATCATCTAAGCAGAAGATGAACAAAGAAACAAGAGCTTTGAAGGACACATTGGACCAGATGGACTTTGTAGATATATACAGAACGTTCCATCCTAAAACAACAGAATACTCATTCTTCTCGAGTGCACATGGAACTTTCTCCAGAGTAGATCACATACTGGGTCACAAATCAGGTCTCAACTGGTACCAGAAGATTGAGATTATTCCCTGCATATTTTCAGATCACAATGCATTGAAACTGGAACTCAACCACAAGGGAAAATTTGGAAGGAACCCAACCACTTGGAGGTTATAAAGCATCCTGCTAAGGAATGTATGCACCAACCAGGAAACTAAAGAGGAACTTAAACAATTCATGCAAACCAATGAAAATGAAAACACATTGGTTCAGAACCTATAGGATACTGCAAAGGCAGTCCTCAGAGGGAAGTATCTAGCCATGCAAGCCTCTCTCAAAAAATTAGAAAAATCCCAAATGCAAAAGTTAACCTTACACCTAAAGGATCTGCAGAAGGAACAGCAAATAAAGCCTAAACCAAGCAGGAGAAGAGAAATAATAAAGATTAGAGCAGAAGTCAATAAACTAGAAACTAGAAGAACAACAGAACAGATCAACAAAACTAGAAGCTTGTTCTTCGAAAGAATTAACAAGATAGAGAAACCTCTGGCCAGACTTATCCAAAAGAAAAGAGAAAGGACCCAAGTTAATAAAATCATGAATGAAAGGGGAGAAATCACAACCACTACCAAGGAAATAGAGACAACCATTAGAACTTATTACCAGCAGCTACATGCCAACAAACTAGGCAATCTGGAAGAAAGAGATACATTCCTGGACACTTATAAACTATCAAGATTGAAACAGGAAGAAATAGACCATCTAAACAGACCAATAACTAGCAAGGAAATTGAAACAGTAATCAAAAACCTCCCAAAAAAGAAGAGTCCAGGGCCAGATGGATTCCCAGGGGAATTCTACCAAATATTTAAAGAAGAAATCATACCTATTCTACTGAAGCTGTTGCAAAAGTAGAAACGGAAGGAAAACTTCCAAACGTGTTGTATAAGGCCAGCATTCCCCTGAACCCAAAACCAAAGACCCCATCAAAAAGGAGAATTACAGACCAACAACCCTGAGGAGCATGGATGCCAAAATACTCAACAAGATCCTAGCCAATAGGATCCAACAGTACATTAAAAGGATTATTCACCAGGACCAGGTGGGGTTTATTCCTGGGATTAAGGGTGGGTCAACATTTGCAAATCAGTCAATGTGATTGATCACATTAACAAAAGAAGAGTCAAGAACCATATGATCCTCCAAATTGATGCAGAAAAAGTATTTGACAAAATACAGCATCCTTTCCTGACTAAAACTCTTCAAAATATAGGGATAGAGGGAACATACCTCAATATCATAAAAGCTATCCATGAAAAGCCCACAGTGAATATCATTCTCAATGGGGAAAAAATTGAGAGCTTTTCCCTTAAGGTCAGGAACACGACAGGGATGCCTAGTCTCACCACTTTGTCCAATATAGTACTGGAAGTCCTAGCCTCAGCAATCAGACAACAAAAAGAAATGAAAGGCATTCAAATTGGCAAAGATGTCAAACTACCTCTCTTTGCAGATGACATGATACATTATGTGGAAAACCCAAGAGACTCCATGCCCAAATTACAGGAACTCATACAACTATTCAGCAATTTGGCAGGACACAAAATCAATGCACAGAAATCAGTTGCCTTTCTATACACTCGAATGTGAAAGAAGAAAGAAAAATTAAGGAATTGATTCAATTTACAATAATAACAAAAACCATAAGATAGCTAGGAATAAACCTAACCAAAGAGGCAAAGGAACTATACTCTAGAAACTACAGAACACTTAATGAAAGAAATTGAGGAAGAAGACACAAAGAGATGGAAAAACACTCCATGCTCATGGATTGGAAGAATAAACATTGTAAAATGTCTATGCTGCCCAGAGTGATCTATGCTTTCAATGCCATCGCTATCAAAATACCATCAACATACTTCACAGAACTGAAACAAACAATCCTAAAATTTGTATGGACAAGAAAAGACCCTGAATTGCCAGGAGATTGTTGAAAAAGAAAACCAAAGCTCGGGGCATCACAATGCCTGACTTCAAGCTATATTACAAAGCTGTGATCATCAAGACAGCATGGTACTGGCATAAAAACAGACACATAGGTCAATGGAACAGAATAGAGGCCCCAGGAATGGACCCTCAACTCTATGGTCAACTAATCTTCAACAAATCAGTAAAGAATATCCAATGGAAAAAAGACAGTCTCTTCAATAAATGGTGCTGGGAAAATTGGACAGCCACATGCAGAAGAATGAAACTGGACCATTCCCTTACACCATACACAAAGATAAACTCAAAACGTATGAAAGACCTCAATGTGAGACAGGAATCCATCAAAATCCTAGAGGAGAACATGGGCAGTAACCTCTTCAACATCGGCCACAGCAATTTCTTTCAAGACATGTCTCTAAAGGCAAAGGAAACATAAGAAAAATGAACTTTTGGGACTTCATCAAGATAAAAAGCTTTTGCACAGCAATGGAACAATCAACAAAACCAAGAGGCAACCCATGGGATGGTAGAAGATATTTGCAAATGACATTATGGATAAAGGGCTGGTATCCAAGATTTATAAAGAACTTCTCAAACTCAACACCCAAAAAACAAATAATCCAGTCAACCAAAGGGCAGAAGACATGAACAGACACTTCTCCAAAGAAGACATACAAATGGCTAACAGACACAGAAAATGAATGTTCAACATTGCTAGCCATCAGGGAAATACAAATCAAAACCATAATGAAATACTACCTTACACCAGTTAGAATGGCAAAATTAACAAGATGGGAATCAACAAGTGTTGTCGAGGATGTGGAGAAAGGGGAACCCTCTCACACTGTTGGTGGGAATGCAGGCTGGTACAGCCACTCTGGAAAACAGGATGGAGTTTCCTCAGGATGTTAAAAATAGAGCTACCCTATGACCCAGCAATTGCACTGTTAGGTATTTACCCCAAAGATACAGATGTAGTGAAAAAAGGGGCACATGCACCCCAGTGTTCATAGCAGCATTGTCCACAATAGCCAAACTGTGGAAGGAGTCAAGATGCCGTTCAACAGATGAATGGATAAAGAAGACGTGGTTCATATATACAATTGAATATTACTCAGCCATCAGAAAGGATGAATACTTACCATTTGCATCGACGTGGAAGGAACTGGAGGGGATTATGCTACGTGAAATAAGTGAAGCAGAGAAAGACAATTATCATATGCTTTCACTCATATGTGGAACATAAGGAATAGCGTGGAGGCCCACAGGGGAAGGGAGGGAAAACTGAATGTGAAGAAATCAGAGAGGGAGACAAACCATAAGAGACCATGGAATCCGGGAACCAAACTGTGGGTTACAGAAGGGAGGGTGGTGAGGGGATAGGGTAACAGGGTGATGGGTATTAAGGAGGGCAGGCGTGGTGATGAAAACTGGCTGTTATACACAACTAAGGAATTGTTGAACACTACACCAAAAACTAATGAAGTATTATATGTAGGCCATTTGAACATAATAAAAAAAAACCAGTTTGTGATATTACTTGAAATATGACAGTCAGGTTCATGCTCCTTCAATTTGGCCTAATTCTAATCAGATGACATATAATTAGATTGAAAAACACTCCTATTCACTCTTTCGTTCCTGTTCCAAATTCCACTATTGATTGGTTTGAAATTTTCTCAAAACAATCCTTGCATGTTACTTATCTTATAAATAACTGTCTTTGATATGCCAACTTTGTTTAAACAAAGGCTCTGCAATATTTATCCCTTCATGCCTACAAACTACTTTTCATTCATACATGTAATGTTTCCCCTAAATATTCAAGATCTGTTGTTCTACTTCTGCTGGTCAACAGTGTATTTACCATTTTCCCTTCTGAAGCACCTGTTCATGGTTCTATCTGGATCCTACCATACTTCCCAGTCACTGTGTCAGCTATTAGTCCTTTCTGGTACTTCTTTCCATTAGGCAGCTTGCTCTTTAGCTAGACCCCCTTTGTCCCCGGTGTCAGGATAGCAGCATCGAGTACTGAGTCCCTGTCTCTCTGCCAGGTCGCACTCACCCCTCATCACAAACGAAGGACACTTTCGCCCCAAGCTGGAAATTAGGTGGAAAGAGCACACGGCCGTTAGGGAGTTGTTCCAGGAAGTCGGCACATGATTTCACTAGGAAAACAACAACAACAACAACAACAAACAGAAGTAAGACTGTCATGTGAGGACCAAAAGGATTGATCTGCAAACAGATGAAGGTGTAGGCACCTGCACATCTCGGGGCTGCTGGGCTCCAGTTTCCCTGGGGCGAACAGCGCAGAGAAGCAGCCCCTTGGAGATCATAGCCGGGCTCACAGCGGTAGAACACTTCCTGCCCAGGGGAAAAGTTGGCCTCGTTGCCTGCGGTGTGCTTACCATGCAGAATTTCTGGAGGTGGCTGACATACTGTGGAAAGAACAGGGGCGCAGTACCAGTCAGTTATGCGGAAATGCCTTTTGCTACATTCTAACCTTTCCGAGGCATTACAGACTCATCAGTAAAGGGTTCAGGTGTAACAAAGGAAATCAAATGATACTCCTACCCTCTCCTTTTACTGTTATGGAAGTTCACAATATAGAAGGGAAATCATATGATAATTGTCTTTGTCTGCTTGACTTATTTCACTTAGCATTATCTCCTCCAGTGCCGTCCATGTTGCAGCAAATGTTGAGAATTCGTTCTTTCTGATAGCTGAGTAATATTCCATTGTATATATGGACCACAACTTCTTAATCCAGTCATCTGTTGAAGGGCATCTCGGTTCCTTCCACGCTTTGGCTATTTTGGACAATGCTGCTATGAACATTGGGGTGCATATGGCCCTTCTCTTCACTATGACTGTATCTTTGTACTATGAGAAACAAGCTGAGGGCCTCAGAGGGGAGGGGTGTGGGGGAATGGGATAGACCAGTGATGGGTAGTAAGGAGGGCACGTATTGCATGGTGCACTGGGTGTTATACGCAACTAATGAATCATCGAACTGTACATTGGAAACCGGGGATGTACTGTATGGTGACTCACATAATATCATAAAAAAACATTAAAAAAAAAAGAATATAGAAGGGAGGCAGCCAAAGTGCTCCCAGCTAGTAAGAGGCAGACTATTCAAACTGCGTTCTTCTGGGCACAAGGTCAGATGCATGACCAGAACCCCAGGGGCACTTTCTCTAGTGCTGGCTGGTCAATATGGAATTATTAGCCTTACTGGAAAGGAGTGCTGTGCCGAATAGGTGAGTTAAGGCATTTAAAGTGCTTATTGCCCAGCTGACTGGGAGGTGCCCCTCAGGTGTCAGGATAGCTGAGCGATACTGGAGCTGGTATTTTGCCCTGAGGATTGCTCTATACGAGAGTCCCAAATGTCTCCTTCTTCGATTGATGAAGCTCCTGCTTTCAAAGGGAAGGCACGTATCCATAAGCACACAAACGCACACACACACGCATACTTTCTTAATTTCATGCTTCATCGCACAGCACTAACTTGCACGGATCACCATGCATCCTTCTCCCAGAACAAACACTGATCTCCTGATCCTCTTGCAACCCATGCCCTTTGTCCGTGCCTTCATAGCCGCTGTCAGACTCACCCCTAGAGCAGCTTGGCAGCTCTGGCCCCCATTTGTTTTGGGCTTGGCATTGCACGCTGGACGGTCCTTTCAGGACAAAGCCGGGCTCACAGGTAAACCTCACGATTTCATGTAAGGAAAATAAGGTTTTGTTCTCAGATACCCTTATTGCATGTTCGATGTCTGGAGGTGTGCATTTATCGGGTATGATGCACCGAGGGGGAGGGCCGCTCCATATGCCAACGCGATTGTCTTTGCTGGTGCAATATATTGAGGAGCTGCCCACAAGCTCAAACAGCTTCTTCCCTCTCGGTCCAGGATGGCAGCGATAGGTCACCACGGTTCCATATGGAAACGATTCTCTGCCGCTGCTAAAGAATTTTCCATTGGCAATGGCTGGGGGTGGCGCACAAGGAATAGCTGGGAAAAGATATGGCAACTTAAATAATGGTGAATCAAAATACTTAGTCCGAGAAACGCAATGAGTAGAACAATTTTACATTTGTTATTAGTTTTTAATCTTTATTAATATGTAGATACATTTTTACAAGTTGTGATTTCCATGGGTGTAATAGCAAGCCTTCTGCCTTTCCTACTTACCCTACTCCTCAGGAGCATATGCATTTAAAATAATCCACATTCCATTCATTTTAGATAGCTCTTAGATCATATTATTACACCATAGTGTGCACAGTTTTCCCCTACTCATTTTCATTTGCCTTCTTCTCCTTCTTCTTCTTCTTCTTCTTCTTCCTTTCCCCTCCTCCTCCTTCCCCTCTGCCTCCTTCCCCTCCTCCTCCTCTCTTTTTTCTTAAGTAGGCTCCAAGCCCAGTGTGGAGCCCAACATGGGGCTCAAACTGACAACCTTGAGATCAAGACCTGAGCTGAGATCAAGAGTCAGACACTTAACAGACTGAGCCACTCAGGTGCCCCTGGATGTATTTCTTCTAATTCTGCATGGCTCTATTTTATGTTTCTTAAGCAATTCTCTATAGTCATTTTTTAACATGACTCTTCCCTTCTAAGGTTTCCAAACCATAGTTGGAAACATTTAGGTTACTTTAACATTTTGCTATTATAAAGAATGAAACAATGAAAAGTGTATAATGAACTCCTTATAAAAATCTGTGTTTATTTCCCAAGTGTAAATTGTAAGAAGTGGGTCAACATATATGCCCAATTTGAGGCTTATGGTACATGGTGCCTTTCAAGAGGTTTTGTGGAACTCTAAGTAAGTGAAAGTGTTGATTCATCCACAGCTTCACCAACCTTGGAGAGTATCACTTTAAAAAATCTTGACTAATTTGCCAAGCAGAAGGATTGTTATACTGGGGGTAGCACAATCAACATTACTCCAAATTAATTGAAGGGAAACAAAAGCTTGAAGGCTTTTATGCATTTAAATCCCAGATTCAGAAAAGGCACAACATAAGGAAAGAGTTGCCAGAAACCCCGTAGGTATCGAGGGATAGAATGCACAAAAGGAATTCAATTAAGATTTGTATAACTTTAGGGGGAAACTTAGAATCTATTGGTAAAGGTAATAGGAAGGAGCATTTCAACTCACTCTCACAAATCGGTGGGTCGTTATCCCAGACGACAGTGTTGTCTGAGATGACGCATGCAATAGAGGTCTTACCAATAAGTCGGTATCTAGAGGGAAAGAAGAATGAATGTTATTTTCTCTGTTCATTCTCCTTCTCAAATTGCTGCTTACAAGAGATTGCAATCTTGGAGAAATCGGAAGGACAATTTCCATTTGTCATAGTACTCTCCCTTTCCCAAATTGTAGATCTTTATTTGGACTTAAATTTTTTATTCAGGGCTTCTAAGCTAAATGGGCCCTCTCCTCTTTATTACTTTAAGCTACATTTTTGTTTCAACCTAAAGTGTTGAAGACTCATCACACTAGAACCAAAGGAAATCTGAGCAGAACAAAAGAGGTGAACACGGATTTCATATTGATCCCTCTTACACTGTTGGTGGGAAAAAAAGGTGGTACAGCAACTTTGGAAAACAGTGTGGAGGTCCCTTAAAAAAGTTAAAAATTGAGCTACCCTATGATCCAGCCATTGGACTACTGCGTATTTACCCTAAAGATACAGACGTAGTGAAGAGAAGGGCCATATGCACCCCAATGTTCATAGCAGGATTGTCCACAATAGCTAAATTGTGGAAGGAGCCGAGATGCCCTTCAACAGATGACTGGATTAAGAAGATGTGGTCCATATATAGAATGGAATATTACTCAGCCATCAGAAAGAACGATTACACAACATTTGCAGCAACAGGGACGGGACTGGAGGAGATAATGCTAAGTGAAATAAGTCAAGCACAGAAAGGCAATTATCATATGGTTTCACTCACTTATGGAACATAAGAAATAGGGAGATCGGTAGGAGAAGAAAGGGAAGAAGAAAGGGGGAGCAAACAGAAGGGGGAATGAACCATGAGAGACTGTGGACTCTGGGAAACAAACTGAGGGCTTCAGATGGGAGGGGATGGGGTATTGGGATAGGCTGGTGATGGGTATTAAGGAGGGCACATATTGCATGGTACACTGGATGTTATACACAAATAACGAATATTGGAACATTACGTCAACAACTAAGGATATACTGTATGGTGACTAACATAACATAATAAAAAATTACGATAAAATTAAAAAAAAGAGAGAAAAGAAAATGTTAAAGGCAGACATTCTCAGTTAGCATGCCACAAACTGTTCAACGTGAGCCATAAAACTTGGGAAATTTAAATTCCCCTCATTGAGAATGTCTTGCAAAACTATAGTAGAATATTAAAACCAGGATATTGACATAGGTATAATCCACCAATTTTATTCAAACGTCCTCAGGTTTGTTTATACTAACTTGTGTGTGTGTGTGTGTGTGTGAGGGTACTTACATCTATTCAATTGTTTATACAGACTATTTTTAAGAGGGGTTTTAGGTTCACGGTAATATTGACCAGTAATAGTTACCATATACTCCCTTTCCCTACACATGCATACCTTCCCACATTATCGACATCCCCCACCAGAGTGGTAGAGTTGGTTGCAATTGATGAACCTACATTGACACATCATTATCACCTGTGGTCCATACTTTACATTAGGGTTCACTCTTGGTGGTGTACATTCTATGGGTTTGGACAAATATATAATGACATGTATCTACCCTTACAGTATCACACAGAGAACTTTCACTGCCCCAAACATCTTCTGAGCTCTGCCAATTCCTCTTTTCCCCCTCCCAACCTCTGGTAACTATCAGTCTTTTTACGCCATATTTTCTTTTCCAGAATGCCACTTTCCTGGAATCGTACAGTATTTAGCCTTTTCAGATTGGATTCTTCCACTTAGTAAAATGCATTTAAGTTTCCTCCATGTCTTTCCATGGCCTGATAGCTCATTTCTGTTTTCCGGAGTGGGTTTATGATTTTATACTCCTATCAGCAGTGAATGAGTGCTCCAGTCCCTCTACCTCCATGCTAGCATTGGGTGTTTTCACTAGGGTGTATTCTAACCATTCAGATATGTGTGCAGTGTTGTTCCATTGTTGTATTAATTTGCATTGTCCTAATGGCTAATGAAGCTGAATACCTTTTCATGTATTTACTTTCCATGGATATATTCTCTTCACTGAAATGTCTGATCATGTCCATATGGGGTTCCATAGTGTACCTCCATTGAAACCCCAGAATCCCCCTTCTATTGGCAGTAAGGTCTTGGCAGATATAACAGCTAATATGAGGTCATACTGGATTAGTGTGGGCCCTAATGCAAAGACTGTTGTCTTCAGAAGAAGAAGGACATTTGGACAAGGAGACAGACAGAGGGAAGACAGTGTTAACCTATAGAGAGGCAAAGCCAAGTGAGAACAGAGTCAGAGATAGGAGTGATGTGTTTGTAGTCGAGCGATGCCAAGGACAGCTGGCAACCACCAGAAGCTAGGAGGAAAGCATGAAATGGATTCTTCCTCAGAGCTCCCAGTAAGAGCCAACCTGTGGTCACCTTGGTTTCAAACTTCTTCAATTCTATCCCTAACTTGCTGTGAGTTTGTATCATGAATTGGTATTGGATTTTGCCAACTGCATTTTCTGAGTCAACTGATAGGAACATATACATTTTCTTCGTTAGTCTGTTTATAGAGTTGATCGAGTTGATTGATTTTTGAATGTTGAATCCATCTTGCTTACCTGGAGTAATTTCCACTGTGGTCATTGGATGCAATTCTTTTCATGCATTGTTGGGTTCGATTTGCTAATATATTAGAGATGCTAAAAACATCGTCAATAAAGTATAGCAAATCAAGTCCAGAAGTATATAAAAAGGATCATATACAATGACCAACTGGGATTTCTTCCAAGTATGCAATTACTATTTCTACAGAGACAGAACTCACAGTTAGTAAGCTCTTTTCTTTCAGTACTTGAACTAGGTGGGCTCCTTCCTTCTGGTCTCCATATTTTCAGTTAATAAATCCACCGCCGTTCAAATTAAGTTCCCCTATAACCAGCATGTCCTTTCTCTCTCGTTGCCCCTAAGAATTTTTTTTTTCGAGGGGATTTGTAATTACTTATTGAAGCGATTTTATGATGGCTGCCTTAAAATCTTTGTTAGAGAGCTCCAGCTTCTACTTCCTCTTGGTCCTGGCATCAGTGGATTATCTTTTCTCAGTGAAGATGTGATTTTCCTGGTTCTTGAAGTGACACGTGATTTTCTATTGTACCCTGAACATTTTGGATATAATGTTAAGAGACGCTTGATCTTATCTGAATCTATTTTAGCGTGTCACCACCTCTTTAGTGCTGTGTGTACATTCTGGCCATCTTTCATGGGCTTTGGTTCCAATGACTTTAATTTTCCAGTCTTGCAGTGCTATTCTGCTGCTTCCTTCTCACGGCTCCACTTACATTCCTCATGGGTCCCTGCTGATGCTGCCTGTGGACAGTGGAGGTCTTCTCTGAACTGCCTGCTGTCAGTAGGGGAGGAATGGGAGATGTTGGGACCTTAGATGGAGAGTAAGCTCTCTGGCCTTCTCTGGCTATCTGGGGAGGGTGCAGGTCCCCCTTCATTTGTGTTGTTGCCACCAGGGGAGCAAAGCATCTATCTGGGCTGCATTTTGCTGCTGAGTGGAGAATCAGGAGACACGGGCCTGGGAGGCTTTCTCCTAGTGGATGGAGGATCCAGAAACCACGAACATGGTTTCTGTTCTGCTGCTGGGTTGGTGGCTCCCTGCCGTGGGTGTGGGGTCAAGAGATGCTGGGCCTGCATTGTTTTCTGCAGCTGTGTGGAGGGCTGGGATGCTGAGCCTTCTGGCATCTGTCGCATGAGTGGAGGGGTCCTCTTACTGCCGGCTTGAAGTCTTGGTCTCAGAATAGGGCCCAGTGCTGCTGGCTGGTGTGGGGCATGAGGCAAAATTCTCATTGGGACTAAAGCCCAGGTCTTCCCATTGATACAACTGCTGGTGGACTGGGACCTGCTGTGGGACTTGAGAGTGATAGACTACCCACCCCCATCCCTGATTTCTGCTTATGCTGTTCTTGTGGGCAGATTGGGCCACTGTATCCATCAATGTGTCTTCCCACGACAACCTCACTGAGGTTCCCTTTTCCTGTTCCTTTGACCAGAGAACAGGCTTCACTCTCCCTCTGTCTCCGCTGCCTGTTGACTATTCAGGGTGGTATTCCTTTCCAGCACCCAGTCTGAGAGATAAAAAGAAAACTCAGGGTCCTCACTATGGTGTCATTCTTTAAGATCTGCAGTCCCCCAGTCCCTCTTCTTTCCACCTTTCCAAGTCCTTTTATGCTTGCATGTTGAGCAGTTTCCAGGGTACTTAGTTACATGTAGAGAGAGACTCAGGGAAAGGTGAGTCTGCCCATCTTGTCCTGGAACTGGAAGTCCTAGTAATTGTTCTTTAACTCTGATTACAAAAGTTAGTACATATACATTGTATTCAAAAGTGAGAGATACAGAAACCCCCAATACTGAAAAACAAAATCACCCAAACTCTATCTTACAGAAATTAGCATAAAGTTTAAGGCAGGCCTTCTTAAAAGTTTTATGTGCATCGAAATCACCTGGGTATCATGTCAAAACGTGATTCAGATTCAGTAGTTATGAAAATTCTGCATTTCTACTAAGCACCCAGGAGATGCTGACCTTGCTGGTCTGTGAGCCATACTTTGGATGACAAGGGCTTAGAGTCAATCTTACAGTCTTTTATATAAGGAGATACACATATAACAAGGACATCGGTTGTCCTTCTCCTACACGGACTAATTTTTCTGTATTTGTTTGTTCAGTTGGAAATGACACTTAAAAATTTTATCCTACTGGGTTACATCCATTAAGATCGATAGGAATTTGTTTTCTCAATTTTTGTAGGTCAAGATGGAGACATTTAACTAAAATGCTACCCCTTTAAATTTTTTCCTTAACTTCTAGCTTCCTATATTTATTACACAAATTCATAAATAAATGTGATTACATCAATTCAATGTACTATTGGATATATTTGCAAATTCAAATTTGTCACAATTTTCTTACACCCATGTATTGCATGGAGGGAGGTAAATGTAGTGATTAACCTCAGAATTTATTTCTGAGAATTTATTTCTTAGTTGTGGATCATAGCAAAATAAGTATGAAAACCACTGTCCTAGACAAACTTTTTCACACGGGCGCTAAGAGACATGTGTACTTATTGTGGGAATGCTTATGATAGGCAAAACAAAACAAACTAAAACAAATGAGAAATAATCCAAATATAAGAACCAAGAAGAAATAAATTGTGGCATATCCATTCAAGGAAATACTATCCCAAGCAAAAATGAATTAACCACAACCACACGGATAATTGTCAGAATCAAAATATTCAGTAGAAAAGCAAGTTGCAGAGAAGTGCATTTAACATCATGTCATTTATATAAAGCTCAAAATATGTAAAGCTAAATCTAAACTGAGTAGGCCTATGTATGGGAGAAAACGGAAAAAAAATGCAAGGGAGTGAGTGACACAGAATTCAGGATGGTGATTTCCAGAGAGATTCCGGAGGTGGAGGAATGGGAATTGGGAAAGGCACCTAGGAGGTTTCTAAGGTACTAGCAATGTTTCTTACAGTGGATAGAGTATACACTGAAGTTCACTGTATTGTTATCACCCATTTTAATGATCACTTATTTTATATGGCTTTTAAGTAAGCTAGAAATAATGAAAACAACGCAGAAGTTAAGGTATAAGGTAAAGCAGTCTCCCTAGTTCTTTCCTTAAACCAAGAATATGCCCACAGCAAATTTCTGCACTGGGTACATTTCTGGAGAGGGGCTATAACAATCAAGATTTGCCTGTCCATCACATTGGCTCCATCATCCTAAACAATTCATTCTTCCCCACTTCTGAGTCCACCATCTCCAGCTCTTGTTGCTTTGGGGGAAGAATATATGCATGGGTCCACTCATGTTTGTTCCATTGGCTTCTTTAGAGAGCAGGTCCTTCCCATTTCATGACTGCTTCTCTGGGTTTTAGGTGCACTAATCTGGTGTGCAACAGGCATCTTTCCTGCCCACCCCTAAGTTTCTAGCATGGATACAGGTTTTCCCTATTTTTCAAATCTTTGTTTAGTCATTTCAAATGTAATTAAATACCTGGATTCAAGCCACCACCTCGGCTTACAAATGATACTGCTGTGTTTTAAATGGACAGGTAGACTTTCTAAGACTCTTGTTTAGAGACTGGTGCTACAATTCTGGAACTGTCATCCCCAATGATGCTGCGGCCAACTCACCCTTCATTACAGGCATAATGAACAGTGGATCCAAACCGGGTGTCTCCGTTTACGATCATTTTGCCATTTAAGGGTTCTGCAGGAGTGCCACATGACTTACCTAGGGGAGAGAAGCAGAATTTGGGGATTGGGTATAGAACTCTCCGATGTCCTCTCAGTAAGGACATAAGGTCCCAACCTGGCTGGAACTTACTGAAAATCATTTGTCGCTCTACAGATTTTGACACCTGGAAGAAACTTACAAGACAGCCTCGGGGTCAGCCACCTACTAAGCTCCAAGTTCACAAAAGACCTCCCCTCCTGATCGATCTCATGCCTGCATTGTGCCTCCCAGAAAAATGTAAACTTCCCTTATTACCAAGGTGGTTACTTTGTCATTCAGCCAGTGTAAATCAAAGATCTCAATGTCTGGAATTCTCTCCCCACCTATGCTTTTCTTTTCTTTTCTGAGTCATTCCTGACCTAGTTCCAGTGGTGACAATGGGAAACCCCTACTGAATGGAGATTTTCCCTGCATCGTGCCTTGTGATGGTCATTTCTCATGAAATGAACTTGCGATGAAGGTGCCAGCAAGTGAGGGGTAGGCAGATGTGACAGACAGAGAAACTCTCCCATGTGCTCTACTTGAGGCAACTTTAACGAGTCATATGTGTCTTAGTTCCAAAATCTGAAGAATTGAATCAGCTCTTATGGATGCTTGATTGACACAGAGGAGTTCTCAGTCCAGAGGTACTTACGTGTACAGATGTTTTCAGCGCTTGACCAGACTGAGTTCGGTAGGCAGGTGATAGAGAACACTCTCTTCTGGTAACCAGGGCGGCACTCATACTTCAAAGATGTCCCAATGGGAAACTCATACTCGTCAGTCGGATTTGCAGGCTTGGCAAAGGGAAGCTGTTCCGGGGCTTTGCATTTACCTGGAGGCCAAGACCACAGTGACATCCCAGTGAACGGAGAAACTTCTACTCTGCTTCCTCTTTCCCAATATGCTTCATAGATGTGATCAAAGAAAAGAGCACCTTACTAATGTTAAAATGATTGCTTCTCTCAGCAGTGATCTTAGAAAGGAGCTTTTTGTTTCATTTTTCAGCTTTATTTATTTATTTTGAGAGAGAGAGAGAGAGAGAAAGAGTGCACATGAGAGGGAGGACGGGCAGAGAGAGAGAAAGAATCTCAAGCAGACTCCCCACTGAGTGCAGAGCCCAATGTGGGGCTTGATTCCAGGCCCTCAAAATCATGACCTGAGGCAAAGTCAGCCACTTAAACAACTGAGCCACCCAGGCGACCCTGTCCACAATTCTTAATAACTATGTTGAGCACTGCTCAACTTCTCAAACCTTAGAATTCAACTGTAAACCACTACCTCATTTCTTATTCTACAATAACGTTCATTTGATACTTAATCACAGCCACTGTTAAAAACCCAGTTCTGCCAACATTTCTTGTCATCAAGAGGAACCTACAGAAAGAAATAAAATAAAATAAATGGAATCGCTTGCCTCTAACGTAGCCAGGAGCTACAGGTAGCTAGAGTTACACAGTATCTGAGAGATAACAAGTTCCGCTGTTTCCCCCCCAAAATAAAAATGGCGCATAGGTCTCCTGTGCGGTCCTGGAGGCTCCCAGAGCACATCAGCCCACATTTTGGGAAATGCAGCACTCTGCTAATCTTTGTCTGTAAAGTGGGTTTGTCTATTTGTATTTAATAGAACTGTTGATGTATTTAGGATTGGATCTATCATCTTACTATTTGATGTTTACTTGTCCTCTTTCTTATGTTCTTTATTCTCTTCTATTTTGCCTCATTTTGATTACGAATTATATTTATTAATTTACTGTTATTTCCTTTTTTTAAAAAAGATTTTATTTATTAAAAGAGAGAAAGACTGAGCAGGGGGAGGGACAGAGGAGAGCTGGAGAGAGAGAATCTCAAGCAGACTCCCTGCTGAGCGTGACCTGAGATCATGACCTGACCCAAAATCAAGAGTCAGATGCTCAACTGACTGAGCCACCCAGGAGTCCCTATTGTTATTTCTTCTCATTAGATTATTTGTTACACATTCTTTTACAGCTCCGTTAAAGATAACATGCATCCTTACCATGTTAACGTGCCTTGGACAATTATCATTTCCCTGAAATGAAAGAACTATAGATAATGCTAACTCCATTTACCTCCTTCCTGTCTTCTGTTCTATCACGATTATGTTTTTAAATTCTACATATATTTTACATTCCCATTAGTCATATTCAACGTACACACCGCCAGCTGTTTGCTGGGCTACAGCCATTTGCTACTAAGCTGGACCCTAATGGTAATAGATTCCCTCAGCAGGCTCAGCTAGGATTTTGAAAATCTGGAGAAATGTGTGGTTGCCTAAACAACGAGCTCCCAAAGACATCCATGCCCTCATCCTTAGAGCCTGTGAATGTGACCTAATATGGCACCAGGGCTTTGCAGATGTGATTACCTCAAGAATCTCATGATGGGAAGATTATCCTGGATTAGCTGGGTGGCCATAAGTGCAATGACGAAGGTCCTTAAAAGAGGGAGGCAAAGGATCAAAGACAGAAGAAGGACATTTAAAGATGCTGCGGTGTTGGCTTTGAAGGTAGAGAAAGGTGGCCATGAGCCAAAGTATGCGGGCAGCCTCTGGAAGAGAAAAGAGCCAGGAAACCTGATCTCCTTGGAGCCTCCAGAAGAAACACAGTCCTATAGACCCACTTGAGAATTTGAGCTCCAGAACCATAAGAGAATAAATTTCTGTTGTTGTAAGCCATAAAGTTTGTGGTAATTTGTTAGAGCAGAAATAAGAAACGAATACAAAAGGTAACAATGTATAGTGTTAGAAACTGGACTCACAGAGACCGGACTTGAACCTAGTGTCTTCTCCTTACTAACTGTGAGGTAGAAGTAAAAATTGTACATTGGGATACTAGCCAGCATAGAAAGGAACATGGGAGCCTTCACTACGGAAAGCTTGATCTGGTTTCCTTTTCCTCCTTCATTCCCAATTCCTCAAATTATAAGAAATATATTAATGTGAACTCCATAAACTCAAGACCTACCGTAGTTTATATAAAGAAACACCTCTGCATAGCTTTATGATCTATTAAATACAATAGTTCAAAAATACTTCAAGTATACAATTGGATGAACTTGACATACGTGTGCACGATGAAACCATTACCACAATCAAGACAGGAAATGTTTCCATCACATCCACACCAGTGTCCTCATTCCGCTTTATCAACCCTCTGTCTCTCTACCCCCTTCTCTAGGCAATCTCTGACCTGCTTCCTCTTACTGCAGATTGAGTTGACTTTCTAGAATTTCCTATAAACCAACTCACTTGGTTTGTACTTTTTCCCCTTCTTTGGTCTGGCTCTTACACAGATCATTATTTTGAGATTCGTCCAGGTTGTTGCATATATAAAAACTATTTCTGTTTTTGCTGGGTGATATCCAGTAGTACAAATACCCCTTGATCGAGTTTGCCTACTTGACTGTTGAATGTCCTTTGGATTTGGATTGTTTCCAGTTGTTGGCTAGTACAAATAAAGCCACTGTGAAAATCCTTGCCCAAGTCTCTGTGTGGTCAGATGCCTTCATTTCTCTTGAGTCAATACCTGGGAGTAAAATGCCTAGTCATATGGCACATTTGTGTGTGTAGCTTTTTAAGAAACTGCCAAACTGCTTTCCAGAGTGGTTGCATCATTTTACCAAGGAGCAGTGACTCCAGGTACTTCACCTTGTTGCTGACCCTTGGTATGGTCAATTTTTAACATTTTAGCTATTCTGGTGGGTGTATATCGTCATCACATTGTGATTTTGTCTTGGGTGACACAGTCCACTTGGAAATACTCCCGATTCAAACTCTCCATTCAAGGCAGATGGGTTTGTTCTGTGCTAGAACCACAATTTACTTATTATTACTTCCATGTCCTTGGTCAAACATAAATCGTCAACCTGGAGGACACTCTGCTCTCCATTCTGCATGTCCTACTCTTTTATGAAAAGATCTGCAAGTGTTTTATTTAAACATCTCTATCGGTAAAGAAAGAAAGAGCATGCACTTTAAAAAATTTTATATATTTATATTTTATATAAAGAAAAATCTTTATATATTCATATATTAGTATACTATATAGTATAATTGGTATATTATATAATCTAATTTAATCTATAATATTATATATTCTAATAGATAATGTGGTATGTTATATACGACATATTAATTTAGTATATTACAATATATTTTGTAAAATATATATTATACAGATTAATGGATATTATAAATTATAAACCACATAAACCATAACAACTTAATACTATATATTAAATTTTACTCAGATTACATAGCTTAATAAAGCTATTATATATAATATATAATGCAATTATGTATGTTAATTATATAACAAATTGTAATGTCATGTTATGTAAGTAAACATAATGTAATGTACATATATAACATTGTTATATAACAAAAATATAATTAGATTATATTACATATATTGTTTTAAGTAAAATATTAAATATATTTCAGTATTTGTATGTATTTAATAATTTCATATGTATAAATATATACATATATCTACATATAAAATATATAATAGATGGGTAGATATTATATAAACATAGAAATTTTAAAAATATGATACAGATAAAATAAACATTTTGAATGCTTTGCTAATCAGGAAGACCCAAGGCAGGCAGGTCCCAAGGCACTACTTATCTACCGTTCAGTGGGAAGACTGACTCTTTTAATGTAGACCTCTCAGCCTTTAAACAGGATCACCTGTATTCTCCATCTGCAAATGGCATCAGAGGGGAGTACCACCCCGATCTATAAAGGACCCCTTCAGTGCGGTCTGTCCTCACTGGTGCACAGAGCTTGTGTGGACAATCACAGCCACGAACGAGCCCCCGATTGTCAGGCACTGTCATTTAATGCCAGACTGATAGGTAAAAGGAAGGAGTTGCCAAGAGCACAGTCTTGAACTCCACTTCTCTAGGGCATCTTGAGTTCCCATTGCCAAAAGTGAGACAAAGGGTCAACAAAATGGAGTCACAGGCTGAGCAGAACACTTAGAAGGAGCAAAAGGAATACAAACCCCTGCATCGGAGTGTCTTTAGTTATTTCCACTGCATCAAATCTGAAGTAAAATACAGCCATCACCATGTGTTTTTTGCTCTGCACACCCATCTGTCCAATAGAAATACAACTTTTTTTTTTTAAGCAGGTTCTATGCCCAGGAGGGAGCCCGATGCAGGGCTGAACCCACAACCCTGAGATCTAGACCCAATGGGCCGCTCAACTGACTGAGTGACCCAGGCACCCGGACATACAACTTGGAATAGAGGTGGCAGGAAAGAGTGTTTTCTTTGGCGTTTGTTTTTAGTGTTTGAAAATAGTCTGTATAAAGTCTGGGCCTCATTGATTCTCCCCACTCTCTCCCTCCTCCTCTTCTCACTATCCCACACTCCTCACCCCTGTGGGAAGGGCCATGAGAGTACCACCAGTTGGGATGCAGCTTGGCACATCTAGAACCCAGCTGTTATTTGCCCAGCAGGTAATTCTGTGTGTCTGACTTTTATAGGAAAGCCACATTCCCAAGCAAAAATGACTGTCCCCATAGAAACAGGGAGGCTCTTGCCTAAATATTCTGATCTATATGGGGCATAGGGAAAGGTGCACTGACCTGCAGGACCAGGGAGTTCACAGCGAGGGGCAGGGCCGCTCCAAACCCCATTCCCTTGACCATCACTTGTGCAGAGGATGGTGCTCTCCCCAGTGAGGTTGAAGTTCATCCCTCTGTCAGGGTGGTGGTCACACGTGTACGTAATTTCCTTTCCATAGGGAATGTCTCCCTGAGAAGTTCCGGTGTGGTGCCCATTAAGGATAGACGGAGGATTTGGACAAAAGATTTCTGGAAAAAACACAAGTGCTGTAAGTTGCATTACAACGTTAACATTTTAATCTGAGTTGATTCCACAATTATGGGATGCTGTGACTGTGTTACCACTTAAATAACTAGCTCTCAAGAAGAGTATGAACCACAAAATAAATATATTAGTCTCTGTTGAGATGCTTCTAAATGAAATGACACTGAAATCAAAACTCAGAAGGGACTTAATCATCCTGAACTCTTTGGAGAGTTAAGACTTCTGGGTAATTGAGAGCTCATTCTTTTAAAATAGACAAAAATCTTCTTAACCCCACTGAGAAGAAAATCATCCATTGAATAAGAAAATTATCCATTAATTCAACAGGAATTCTTTGAGGACCTACTCTGTATCAAGTACTATGTTAAGTAAAAGATGGAGAAAATCTTCTTTGAACCCAAGGATCCTCACACCAGAGAAATCTTTCAAAATATATTATACATTTTCTATTTGTCTATCACCGATTTAATCTTTTCTTGACGACTTGAGGCTGTTATGTCAAAAACACCATGGACGGTTATAGTAATGCCATCACAATGAGTGAAACATCCCAATGGTCCTATGCAGGATCCAGAAGATGCAGAAATGTTATGACTTTTGAGATACTTACTGGTTTTTACATTTTTTCTTTCTCATTGAAGAAATACACATTTCTTCTTTTGAGTGTAGCTATCTGGAGAAACTCCTTTCCCTTTTTGATTTGATTTGTATTTGGGAAGAGGATACCGCAGCTTGAGAGAATTATGAATAATCAAAAGGTGGAATAGCTTAACCAATGTTTACACTCTAGTAATTGATTTTTGGTATATCTGGGTTCATGGGAGTATTTTTTTTTCTTTCATGCTTCTTAACTATATTCAAGGAAAGTAAAGATTTTCAAATAGCTGACTTCCAGATATGAAGGATAAAATTATCAAGTTTCATGATATAAATCAATACAAAATTTCCAAACACCTTTAGAGCAAAATATTCATTGGAAAAATTCTGTTTTATACACATGGATTTTTCAATAGTTATGATCAGAAGATGAAGCAACATCCTGCTTGATTTCATGAAAAAATAAATGGGCAGATTGAATATATTAGTAGTGTTCTTGAATTTAACACATTATGTTTCTGTCCTCTTAAAAACAAATATAAACAACAGGAAAGCAAGGTCCTAGTCTGTGTTCTTTACAGGTGTAGTCCCAATGTCTAATTATTTTAATAATAACACTTGGTATTATTTGAAACAGTCTATTTATGTGTTTCCTTGTCATTATATTTAAAGATTTAGTTATTGGGGGTGGGGGGAGAAGCCACAAACAGGAAAGGCCGAGGAAGAAGCAAAGAGACTCTCAAGCAGAGTCGGAGCTCAGCTCTGAGCCTGATGTGGTGCTCGATCCTGTGATGCTGAGATTGCGACCGGAGCCAAAACCAAGTGTCTGACGCTTAACTGACCTTGCCACCCAGACACCCCTGTTTGTTATTTTTTTCTCTTTCCTTCTACTCAAGCATGTAAACAACACAAAAGCAGGGTCCTAGTCTGTTTTGTTACAGCTGTATGCCCAGTGTCTAGAACACTGATTGTCACAAAGCAGGTGCTCAAAAAATTTCTCAAAAAGACTGAGCCTAGGAATGAATAGAAGACTGAGGCAAGGATGAAATGCTATCATTTTTGACAGAAAAAATGCCTCAGGATCTAAATTTCCCTCTGCCTATGAAGAATTTCTCTCCATTTGTAGCACACATGACGCTTATAAACATTTATAGGATGATCCCCAAAACTCGTGATGCTCAGATTTATTTCCCCCAGAAACAATCCTTGCAACAAAGAAAGATGTCGATCCAAAGTGAAGATCAACAGAGGGGCAAATATTAGGGAATTTTATAGGCAAAACACACCAAACGGACAAACAAGCAAACAAAACAAGGAGGGAGAGGCCGATCTGAACAGGCATTCCTTGTACTCACGTTCACACACAGGAACACTGTGATTCCAAAGGCTTTCCATTCCAACCAAGACGCAGTAACTAGCAGAACTGCCCTTTAAGTGGAACCTGAGGAACAGAAGCAGCAGTGACTGGGTGAGCGCACCGTTTCTCTCTCCCCTTCTGCCAAAATGCAGTTTATGGCCCAGTGAAATCCCAGGTGGAAAAGCCCAGCTCCCTGGCTTGCTCAGGCGACAGAAGCTGCAAAATCAGAACTTGTGGCAAGATTGCGGTTTCCAGTGAGGACAGAGCAATAATGAGCGTCTCTGGTTGTCGACCTTCAGGAGGTCATCTGTGCCACCTGCCCTCTGACAGCTCCCTGTCTGCCTCTGTAAGGAGCTCTGCTCTCTAGGGCACCGCGGCACTCTCCTCTCTAGTGCACCAGGAGGAAAACAGCTCCTGATTCAAGTTGGTAAATCCAAGAACGGGAGGAAAGACATCAGAGACTGCTGTTTCGGGCCAACACATTTGGAATGTTCCTGAATGACGCCTGTGGCATATCCACAGTATTGATGAGTGAAGCCAAATTATCTAGGAAAAATAGGAAAAGGTGAGCAGAGAGGATTCTTTGGAGGCCCATCCTCCTAAAACATCTGCTTATTGTCAGAGCAGCGCCTGCCTGGATTGCCTCCGGGTCCTTGCTGGGTGACAGATATTAGCTGCCTGCCACGGAGTCCTCGAAATATACTGAGGACAAGTGCTCTGCTGTCCATGCTTTTTACCTGTCAGTGGTGCTGGAACATAATACCAAGGTCATTAAGACTCCCATAAACAGTTCATGACAGAGGGGGACAAGATAGCAGCAGAGTAGGGGACCTCGTTTTAAGGGGTCCCTTGAATTTAGCTGTATATCTATCCAACCATTCTGAACACAAATGAAGTCAACCTGAGATGTAACAAGATTTATCTGGATCTCCACAAGCAGAGAAAGAGCTACTTTTACAAAGTAGGAGGTGCAGAAACTTGAATCAACCGGGGGAAATATCTGAAGATAAGCAGAGGGGGGAGGGAGCCTCCATAAGCCAGCCGCAGGAAAGTGATATAACACCAGAGCAAAAAAATTGGGACCCTTAGAAATCTCCTCTAGTAAGAGGCACCCCCTTCTGAAAAGGGCATGGGGGCAAATAGGGCAGACTTCTAGGCGGATCATTGTGGTGTCAGGATTCCAGGAGACTCAGAAAGCACGGGGGAGTCCGAACTGATAGAGTGCCCAAGCAGTGGAGCGGGGAGACTGGTTATGGTCAACGAGCCCAGAGGACTTTCAGCTCCAGGCACCGTAAACGGAGAGCTGAGCCATAGGGGGACGGCCCTCTGCGTGACCACCGGGAAAAGCACTAGAAGGTTCTGGCTGTCTGACATCCTAGGGGAAATAGAGAACGGCTTGCGCCCATGACAGGGACGGCTCTCAGGGCAGTGTGGCCCATGAGGAGACGCTGGGGACGGCACCCTCGTGAGGTAGGAGCTGTGGAGGAGGGTGCACGCGCGAGCCCACGGCCGCTGGCAGTGTGGAGTCACAGGGCACCGAGGCGCTCGCCGTCCTGTGACTCTCCCAGCAGAGGTGCAGTGGGCACGAATTGCGCTAGTCTGTGGAGTTTGGTACTCACAGAGGTGGAGACGATTGATCTGGAGTATTTGTTGGGGGGAGGGGGACCGCGACATTGTGGCTCCGGTCGGAGATTCCCACACCGCCATATTTGCTCTGAACCTCTAAAGAGGAGCGGACAGATGCCAGGGAACAAAGGCCGGGCAGCCAACCAGCTCACATTAAGCCCATCCCCCTGACAAGGGGCGGGGCAGCTCCACCCAGGCAAAGACAGCTGAGAAGCCGGGCAGCAGGCCCCTCCCCCAGAAGACAGACTGGAAGAGCAGGTGAATGATAAGCTTATTTCCCACAGGACTGTACAACTCCAGCGCCAGGGGAAAATAATATAGGGAGCTCCAGGTGTTCCCTCACAACTCGTTTATACTTCAGGCTAAAATTTTACATTTCTTTTCTGTTTCTTTTCTTATTCTTTTTTCTCCTTTGTAACACTGCTCCCATTTCAAATAGATTCTTATTTCCCAACCTATGTTTTTAAGTCCCTTCTTAACTTTTATTTTTTTCACATATATGTTTTATAGATTTATGCCCCAGACTAGCCTGTTTTTCACTCTAGTCAACTTTATCTTGATATATATGTAAGTTCTGATTTCTTTGCAATTTTGGGATATAGTGTCTTCTAATACACAGACCAGAAATCAAGAAGGAATGGGCAGATCACCCGGCTGTGTCCACCCTGAGAGATTATATTCTCTCTCCCTGCCCCTCACCACCACCCTTTTCCGCCCTCTTTTCTTTTCTATTCTTTTCTCTTTCTTTTTTATTGTTTTGGATCATCTTGGCTTTGGTGGCAGATCTGTGATAGCTTTTGACCACTTTGTATTTTTTCGAAGGTGCATTTTGCTTGGCTCTTGGTTGATATTTTGGACTCTATACATTCCCTCAACCATCCCTCAACAGAATGACTAGGAGGAGGAACTCCCAACAAAGAAAAGAACCAGAGACATTGTCCTCTGCCATAGATCTAATGGATACGGATATAAGCAAGATGTCAGAGATAGACTTCAGGGTAGCAATCATGAAGTCAATAGCTAGGCTTGAGAAAAGCATTAGTGACAATATAGAATCTCTAAGGGCAGGAATGAGCTCTATTCAGGCTGAACTTAAAAATTCTATGAATGAGATGCAGTCTAAACTGGAAACTCTAATAGTCAGTCTAAATGAGGCGGAAGAACAAATTAGTGATCTAGAAGATAAGCTGATAGAAAGGAAGGAAGCTGAGGAAGATAGGGATAGGCAGCTAGTAGCCCATGAGAATAGACTTAGAGAGATCAATGATGCCATGAAACGTTCCAGTGTCAGAATTATTGAGATCCTTGGGGCACCTGGGTAGCGCAGTCGTTAAGCGTCTGCCTTCGGCTCAGGGCGTGATCCTAACGTTATGGGATCGAGCCCCACATCAGGCTCCTCCGCTGTGAGCCTGCTTCTTCCTCTCCCACTCCCCCTGCTTGTGTTCCCTCTCTTGCTGGCTGTCTCTGTCAAATAAATAAATAAAATCTTAAAAAAAAAAGAATTATTGAGATCCTTGAAGGGGGAGACAGAGAGACTAGAAGGTATATTTGAGGAAATCATAGCTGAAAACTTCCCTAATCTGGGGAAGGAAACAAGCATTAGTGTCCAAGAGGCAGAGAGGATCCCTTCCAAAATCCATAAAAATAGATCAATGCCCCAATATATTATAGTGAAGTTTGCAAATCTTAGAGCCAAGAAAGCTATCCTGAAAGGAGTTAGGAGGAAGAGATTTCTTACATACGGAGGGAGGAACGCCAGAATAACATCAGAATTATCCACAGAGACCTGGCAAGCCAGAAAGGGCTGGCAAGATATATTCAGGGTACTAAACGAGCAGAACATGTAGCCAAGAATACTTTATCCAGCAAGGCTGTCATTCAGAACAGATGGATAGATAAAGAGCTTCCAGGACTGGCAGAAACTGAAAGACTATGTGACCACTAAGCCAGTCCTGCAAGAAATATTCATGGAGATTCTATGAAAAAAAAAAAAAAAAGAAAAAGAAAAGAAAGACCCCCAAGAGTAATATAGACCAAAAATTAACAGAGACAAACTATAGAAATAGGGACTTTACAGGCAATACGATGGCACTAAATTCATATCTCTCAGTAGTTACTCTCAGTGTGAATGGGCTGAATGTTCCCATGAAAAGGCACAAGGTTTCAGATTGGATAAAAAAGCAGGACCCATCTATATGCTATCTACAAGAGACTCATTTTGAACCTAAAGACACCTCCAGATTGAAAGTGAGGGGATGGAGAATCATTTATCATGCCAACAGACCTCCAAAGAAAACTGGGGTAGCAAGTCTTATAGCAGATAAATTAGATTTTAAACCAAAGACTGTAGTAAGAGATGTAGAGGGATGCTATATCATACCTAAAGATTCTATCCAACAAGAAAACTAAATAATTTTAAATATCCATGCCCCCAACATGGGAGAAGCCAACTACATAAACCAACTTTTAACCAAAGTAAAGAATCATATTGATAACAATATATTAATAGTAGGAGACATCAACACTCACAGCATTAGACAGATCATCTAAGCAGAAGATGAACAAAGAAACAAGAGCTTTGAAGGACACATTGGACCAGATGGACTTTGTAGATATATACAGAACGTTCCATCCTAAAACAACAGAATACTCATTCTTCTCGAGTGCACATGGAACTTTCTCCAGAGTAGATCACATACTGGGTCACAAATCAGGTCTCAACTGGTACCAGAAGATTGAGATTATTCCCTGCATATTTTCAGATCACAATGCATTGAAACTGGAACTCAACCACAAGGGAAAATTTGGAAGGAACCCAACCACTTGGAGGTTATAAAGCATCCTGCTAAGGAATGTATGCACCAACCAGGAAACTAAAGAGGAACTTAAACAATTCATGCAAACCAATGAAAATGAAAACACATTGGTTCAGAACCTATAGGATACTGCAAAGGCAGTCCTCAGAGGGAAGTATCTAGCCATGCAAGCCTCTCTCAAAAAATTAGAAAAATCCCAAATGCAAAAGTTAACCTTACACCTAAAGGATCTGCAGAAGGAACAGCAAATAAAGCCTAAACCAAGCAGGAGAAGAGAAATAATAAAGATTAGAGCAGAAGTCAATAAACTAGAAACTAGAAGAACAACAGAACAGATCAACAAAACTAGAAGCTTGTTCTTCGAAAGAATTAACAAGATAGAGAAACCTCTGGCCAGACTTATCCAAAAGAAAAGAGAAAGGACCCAAGTTAATAAAATCATGAATGAAAGGGGAGAAATCACAACCACTACCAAGGAAATAGAGACAACCATTAGAACTTATTACCAGCAGCTACATGCCAACAAACTAGGCAATCTGGAAGAAAGAGATACATTCCTGGACACTTATAAACTATCAAGATTGAAACAGGAAGAAATAGACCATCTAAACAGACCAATAACTAGCAAGGAAATTGAAACAGTAATCAAAAACCTCCCAAAAAAGAAGAGTCCAGGGCCAGATGGATTCCCAGGGGAATTCTACCAAATATTTAAAGAAGAAATCATACCTATTCTACTGAAGCTGTTGCAAAAGTAGAAACGGAAGGAAAACTTCCAAACGTGTTGTATAAGGCCAGCATTCCCCTGAACCCAAAACCAAAGACCCCATCAAAAAGGAGAATTACAGACCAACAACCCTGAGGAGCATGGATGCCAAAATACTCAACAAGATCCTAGCCAATAGGATCCAACAGTACATTAAAAGGATTATTCACCAGGACCAGGTGGGGTTTATTCCTGGGATTAAGGGTGGGTCAACATTTGCAAATCAGTCAATGTGATTGATCACATTAACAAAAGAAGAGTCAAGAACCATATGATCCTCCAAATTGATGCAGAAAAAGTATTTGACAAAATACAGCATCCTTTCCTGACTAAAACTCTTCAAAATATAGGGATAGAGGGAACATACCTCAATATCATAAAAGCTATCCATGAAAAGCCCACAGTGAATATCATTCTCAATGGGGAAAAAATTGAGAGCTTTTCCCTTAAGGTCAGGAACACGACAGGGATGCCTAGTCTCACCACTTTGTCCAATATAGTACTGGAAGTCCTAGCCTCAGCAATCAGACAACAAAAAGAAATGAAAGGCATTCAAATTGGCAAAGATGTCAAACTACCTCTCTTTGCAGATGACATGATACATTATGTGGAAAACCCAAGAGACTCCATGCCCAAATTACAGGAACTCATACAACTATTCAGCAATTTGGCAGGACACAAAATCAATGCACAGAAATCAGTTGCCTTTCTATACACTCGAATGTGAAAGAAGAAAGAAAAATTAAGGAATTGATTCAATTTACAATAATAACAAAAACCATAAGATAGCTAGGAATAAACCTAACCAAAGAGGCAAAGGAACTATACTCTAGAAACTACAGAACACTTAATGAAAGAAATTGAGGAAGAAGACACAAAGAGATGGAAAAACACTCCATGCTCATGGATTGGAAGAATAAACATTGTAAAATGTCTATGCTGCCCAGAGTGATCTATGCTTTCAATGCCATCGCTATCAAAATACCATCAACATACTTCACAGAACTGAAACAAACAATCCTAAAATTTGTATGGACAAGAAAAGACCCTGAATTGCCAGGAGATTGTTGAAAAAGAAAACCAAAGCTCGGGGCATCACAATGCCTGACTTCAAGCTATATTACAAAGCTGTGATCATCAAGACAGCATGGTACTGGCATAAAAACAGACACATAGGTCAATGGAACAGAATAGAGGCCCCAGGAATGGACCCTCAACTCTATGGTCAACTAATCTTCAACAAATCAGTAAAGAATATCCAATGGAAAAAAGACAGTCTCTTCAATAAATGGTGCTGGGAAAATTGGACAGCCACATGCAGAAGAATGAAACTGGACCATTCCCTTACACCATACACAAAGATAAACTCAAAACGTATGAAAGACCTCAATGTGAGACAGGAATCCATCAAAATCCTAGAGGAGAACATGGGCAGTAACCTCTTCAACATCGGCCACAGCAATTTCTTTCAAGACATGTCTCTAAAGGCAAAGGAAACATAAGAAAAATGAACTTTTGGGACTTCATCAAGATAAAAAGCTTTTGCACAGCAATGGAACAATCAACAAAACCAAGAGGCAACCCATGGGATGGTAGAAGATATTTGCAAATGACATTATGGATAAAGGGCTGGTATCCAAGATTTATAAAGAACTTCTCAAACTCAACACCCAAAAAACAAATAATCCAGTCAACCAAAGGGCAGAAGACATGAACAGACACTTCTCCAAAGAAGACATACAAATGGCTAACAGACACAGAAAATGAATGTTCAACATTGCTAGCCATCAGGGAAATACAAATCAAAACCATAATGAAATACTACCTTACACCAGTTAGAATGGCAAAATTAACAAGATGGGAATCAACAAGTGTTGTCGAGGATGTGGAGAAAGGGGAACCCTCTCACACTGTTGGTGGGAATGCAGGCTGGTACAGCCACTCTGGAAAACAGGATGGAGTTTCCTCAGGATGTTAAAAATAGAGCTACCCTATGACCCAGCAATTGCACTGTTAGGTATTTACCCCAAAGATACAGATGTAGTGAAAAAAGGGGCACATGCACCCCAGTGTTCATAGCAGCATTGTCCACAATAGCCAAACTGTGGAAGGAGTCAAGATGCCGTTCAACAGATGAATGGATAAAGAAGACGTGGTTCATATATACAATTGAATATTACTCAGCCATCAGAAAGGATGAATACTTACCATTTGCATCGACGTGGAAGGAACTGGAGGGGATTATGCTACGTGAAATAAGTGAAGCAGAGAAAGACAATTATCATATGCTTTCACTCATATGTGGAACATAAGGAATAGCGTGGAGGCCCACAGGGGAAGGGAGGGAAAACTGAATGTGAAGAAATCAGAGAGGGAGACAAACCATAAGAGACCATGGAATCCGGGAACCAAACTGTGGGTTACAGAAGGGAGGGTGGTGAGGGGATAGGGTAACAGGGTGATGGGTATTAAGGAGGGCAGGCGTGGTGATGAAAACTGGCTGTTATACACAACTAAGGAATTGTTGAACACTACACCAAAAACTAATGAAGTATTATATGTAGGCCATTTGAACATAATAAAAAAAAACCAGTTTGTGATATTACTTGAAATATGACAGTCAGGTTCATGCTCCTTCAATTTGGCCTAATTCTAATCAGATGACATATAATTAGATTGAAAAACACTCCTATTCACTCTTTCGTTCCTGTTCCAAATTCCACTATTGATTGGTTTGAAATTTTCTCAAAACAATCCTTGCATGTTACTTATCTTATAAATAACTGTCTTTGATATGCCAACTTTGTTTAAACAAAGGCTCTGCAATATTTATCCCTTCATGCCTACAAACTACTTTTCATTCATACATGTAATGTTTCCCCTAAATATTCAAGATCTGTTGTTCTACTTCTGCTGGTCAACAGTGTATTTACCATTTTCCCTTCTGAAGCACCTGTTCATGGTTCTATCTGGATCCTACCATACTTCCCAGTCACTGTGTCAGCTATTAGTCCTTTCTGGTACTTCTTTCCATTAGGCAGCTTGCTCTTTAGCTAGACCCCCTTTGTCCCCGGTGTCAGGATAGCAGCATCGAGTACTGAGTCCCTGTCTCTCTGCCAGGTCGCACTCACCCCTCATCACAAACGAAGGACACTTTCGCCCCAAGCTGGAAATTAGGTGGAAAGAGCACACGGCCGTTAGGGAGTTGTTCCAGGAAGTCGGCACATGATTTCACTAGGAAAACAACAACAACAACAACAACAAACAGAAGTAAGACTGTCATGTGAGGACCAAAAGGATTGATCTGCAAACAGATGAAGGTGTAGGCACCTGCACATCTCGGGGCTGCTGGGCTCCAGTTTCCCTGGGGCGAACAGCGCAGAGAAGCAGCCCCTTGGAGATCATAGCCGGGCTCACAGCGGTAGAACACTTCCTGCCCAGGGGAAAAGTTGGCCTCGTTGCCTGCGGTGTGCTTACCATGCAGAATTTCTGGAGGTGGCTGACATACTGTGGAAAGAACAGGGGCGCAGTACCAGTCAGTTATGCGGAAATGCCTTTTGCTACATTCTAACCTTTCCGAGGCATTACAGACTCATCAGTAAAGGGTTCAGGTGTAACAAAGGAAATCAAATGATACTCCTACCCTCTCCTTTTACTGTTATGGAAGTTCACAATATAGAAGGGAAATCATATGATAATTGTCTTTGTCTGCTTGACTTATTTCACTTAGCATTATCTCCTCCAGTGCCGTCCATGTTGCAGCAAATGTTGAGAATTCGTTCTTTCTGATAGCTGAGTAATATTCCATTGTATATATGGACCACAACTTCTTAATCCAGTCATCTGTTGAAGGGCATCTCGGTTCCTTCCACGCTTTGGCTATTTTGGACAATGCTGCTATGAACATTGGGGTGCATATGGCCCTTCTCTTCACTATGACTGTATCTTTGTACTATGAGAAACAAGCTGAGGGCCTCAGAGGGGAGGGGTGTGGGGGAATGGGATAGACCAGTGATGGGTAGTAAGGAGGGCACGTATTGCATGGTGCACTGGGTGTTATACGCAACTAATGAATCATCGAACTGTACATTGGAAACCGGGGATGTACTGTATGGTGACTCACATAATATCATAAAAAAACATTAAAAAAAAAAGAATATAGAAGGGAGGCAGCCAAAGTGCTCCCAGCTAGTAAGAGGCAGACTATTCAAACTGCGTTCTTCTGGGCACAAGGTCAGATGCATGACCAGAACCCCAGGGGCACTTTCTCTAGTGCTGGCTGGTCAATATGGAATTATTAGCCTTACTGGAAAGGAGTGCTGTGCCGAATAGGTGAGTTAAGGCATTTAAAGTGCTTATTGCCCAGCTGACTGGGAGGTGCCCCTCAGGTGTCAGGATAGCTGAGCGATACTGGAGCTGGTATTTTGCCCTGAGGATTGCTCTATACGAGAGTCCCAAATGTCTCCTTCTTCGATTGATGAAGCTCCTGCTTTCAAAGGGAAGGCACGTATCCATAAGCACACAAACGCACACACACACGCATACTTTCTTAATTTCATGCTTCATCGCACAGCACTAACTTGCACGGATCACCATGCATCCTTCTCCCAGAACAAACACTGATCTCCTGATCCTCTTGCAACCCATGCCCTTTGTCCGTGCCTTCATAGCCGCTGTCAGACTCACCCCTAGAGCAGCTTGGCAGCTCTGGCCCCCATTTGTTTTGGGCTTGGCATTGCACGCTGGACGGTCCTTTCAGGACAAAGCCGGGCTCACAGGTAAACCTCACGATTTCATGTAAGGAAAATAAGGTTTTGTTCTCAGATACCCTTATTGCATGTTCGATGTCTGGAGGTGTGCATTTATCGGGTATGATGCACCGAGGGGGAGGGCCGCTCCATATGCCAACGCGATTGTCTTTGCTGGTGCAATATATTGAGGAGCTGCCCACAAGCTCAAACAGCTTCTTCCCTCTCGGTCCAGGATGGCAGCGATAGGTCACCACGGTTCCATATGGAAACGATTCTCTGCCGCTGCTAAAGAATTTTCCATTGGCAATGGCTGGGGGTGGCGCACAAGGAATAGCTGGGAAAAGATATGGCAACTTAAATAATGGTGAATCAAAATACTTAGTCCGAGAAACGCAATGAGTAGAACAATTTTACATTTGTTATTAGTTTTTAATCTTTATTAATATGTAGATACATTTTTACAAGTTGTGATTTCCATGGGTGTAATAGCAAGCCTTCTGCCTTTCCTACTTACCCTACTCCTCAGGAGCATATGCATTTAAAATAATCCACATTCCATTCATTTTAGATAGCTCTTAGATCATATTATTACACCATAGTGTGCACAGTTTTCCCCTACTCATTTTCATTTGCCTTCTTCTCCTTCTTCTTCTTCTTCTTCTTCTTCCTTTCCCCTCCTCCTCCTTCCCCTCTGCCTCCTTCCCCTCCTCCTCCTCTCTTTTTTCTTAAGTAGGCTCCAAGCCCAGTGTGGAGCCCAACATGGGGCTCAAACTGACAACCTTGAGATCAAGACCTGAGCTGAGATCAAGAGTCAGACACTTAACAGACTGAGCCACTCAGGTGCCCCTGGATGTATTTCTTCTAATTCTGCATGGCTCTATTTTATGTTTCTTAAGCAATTCTCTATAGTCATTTTTTAACATGACTCTTCCCTTCTAAGGTTTCCAAACCATAGTTGGAAACATTTAGGTTACTTTAACATTTTGCTATTATAAAGAATGAAACAATGAAAAGTGTATAATGAACTCCTTATAAAAATCTGTGTTTATTTCCCAAGTGTAAATTGTAAGAAGTGGGTCAACATATATGCCCAATTTGAGGCTTATGGTACATGGTGCCTTTCAAGAGGTTTTGTGGAACTCTAAGTAAGTGAAAGTGTTGATTCATCCACAGCTTCACCAACCTTGGAGAGTATCACTTTAAAAAATCTTGACTAATTTGCCAAGCAGAAGGATTGTTATACTGGGGGTAGCACAATCAACATTACTCCAAATTAATTGAAGGGAAACAAAAGCTTGAAGGCTTTTATGCATTTAAATCCCAGATTCAGAAAAGGCACAACATAAGGAAAGAGTTGCCAGAAACCCCGTAGGTATCGAGGGATAGAATGCACAAAAGGAATTCAATTAAGATTTGTATAACTTTAGGGGGAAACTTAGAATCTATTGGTAAAGGT